>NC_041394.2:45485225-45785225 GCF_900747795.2 Erpetoichthys calabaricus
GTCGCGCTATAAGCGCCTGTTGTCAATGGGTGATGCAAGGAACATTATAAATGCAGGGAACAGTATTATTGGCCACTAACCTGGCCACAGCCCTGCCTGATTGCTGTGTCTGTGTATAGGAGAGTGGTAGTGCTGTTCCTGTTTCAAGCTGAATAAAGCTGGTTTTGGTAAAGTACTGAGACTCAGCCTCGTGTTTTGGGGTGTAAGACAGGGATTCACACATCACAATATATAATATTACATTACTAGAGTCATATATATGTATATTTCTTTATACATATGTACCTGTATACTGCAATGTTACTGAATATGCTGCTTTCTGTAGATTTAGTCCTCCATAAAGAATGATTAAATACACTCAAAATGCACAAATGAAACCAAACATACTTGATCATTAGCTTAAAAATCTGCAATGAAATCTGGAGACTCTGTCTTCCCTTGCGACATATTGGAAAATTAAATTCTTTCAGACCACACAACAAGAAATGACATCCAGAATCGTCATGCCAGAGTGGTCATATGAATGAGCTTGGACAAGCAGAAGGAATGTAAGCTTTTCCAATTAAATTATTTACCCTGAGGGTATTTATTGCCAAGTTCATTAAGTTTTAAATATGTTGTTACAGCACACAATTTGTTGTTTTGTAAGCATTCTTCCAGTAGTTACCACAAATAAGTAATGTGTCAGTGCAAGTATACTGCCGAAGTTTTCTGCCACCCAGAATGCTGGATTTGTAAGGCTGGCAATTATGTTCCAAAAGTAACAAAGTCTGTTATTGTTTATTTTTTCATATTATAAGTACACAAAAAATGGTAATGAATGTCAGTCATCCATGAGGTTCAAGAAAACTATCTGTTGGAATATGTGCTGGCAGGAAAAGCAGATGAGATCCCAGAGAGTTATTTCCAAAAAAGAGTAGCCTGTGTAAAAAAAAATGCTACTAAGAATTAAAAAATAGCTGGCAGTAATGGCAAAACACATTACTGTACAGTATACTAGAAAATGTCTAAAACAAGATAATGTTTTCCCAAGTGTAATGGTTGCAAAAAGTAGAAACTCCTGTATAGTTTGGCTTTTCTAGTCAAAGCTGGCAAAAGCAGACAGCTATTAGTGAATTGTTATAAAAACACTAACATGTTTTATAGTGGGACAGCTCATCATTAACACTTGCAGTTAAGGTTTATTCTCTCCTAAAGTGCAGTCTGTAGTTTCATGATTTAAAATCATTTGGAACAAGCAGGATAAGAAAATAAATGAAGAATAGAATTGTACAAACAATCATAACAATGAGGTATAGGCAAATAAAGGCATGCTAAAATATCAAAGGACTGAAAATATATCAAGGAAGGATTAACTAAAAAAAAGCAGTTGCGTCACCTACTCTATCCAGTTAAACACAAACCAGATTGACCTTTAACACTCTATAGACCCCATTACCTCAAACATGCTAATGGGGATCAACAGGATGTAATCTTTACTGTCTTGGAGAGTAGACAGTAAATTTAATGAGAATGTAATGATGGGAAGTCAGGTCCATAGCAAGAAGAATATTAAGCCTTCTAAATGGTCATACCCTGGCCTGCATTGGCTGTCTAGAATAGGCCTTGCCCTTAACAGCTGAATCCCTGCTCTACTAGTCTGACTTGGGCTTCCTAGGCCAAAAAGCGAATTCAGTCTCAAAATTAAACTTAAATATCCCAAAATATCAAAAGTGCCTCTCAAAGAAAGAAAACTGTAAAAATATTTGGTTGAAGTAACCAATCCATCAAATAACCTTCATATATCAAAAATATGTATTTATCAAAGAGAAAAATAACAAAAATGCTCAAAAGAGCAAAAAGAAGTGGCTGAAAAGGAAATCCACAACAAACAAGTTCAGTAAACTCCAAAACAAAAGCAAAAGTCCAGAAACCAGAAGGAAAATAAAAAGGAGCACAATAATCACAATAAACTCTAAATTAAACTTAATGGTCTGCTACTGATACTGTCTTTCCTAAACGAATATAAAGCCAGAAGGAAGACCCAGCAGCAGGGTCAGGTTGTCGAGGTGGCCCTGCCTCCTAGGGCTCTACCCAAAATGTAAACGAATGGCCGCACATTTAAAGTTGAAGAACATAATTACTAAATCATAGATCAACAGACATTAAAAAAATAAGAAAAATAATAATTTAAAAATAACAAAAAACAACAGTGAAACATAAAATATGCATAAACTCATGGAAAAACATTTAGGATTATTTCAGATTTGCTAATTCCATTCACAAAGGGACCAGGGGTCAGATTTATAAAATGTGCGTACACACAAAAAGAGACCCAAAACGTATAGATACAACTTTCCATGCAAAAATCAAGAGTAATAAAATTAACCTTGAAGGGTGAACATGCATATAATTACAGCAACTCTGGCCCATCAATATGCAATATTTTGGAAAAACTGGGAAATGATGAGACCCTTAATCAAGTAGGTAAATGATGCCAAACCATCTAAATGATGATTCACACATATAATAATTTATATCATTGAACTGTTAATATAATGTGCGTTGGCATGAAAAAATATACAGTGCATCCGGAAAGTATTCACAGCGCATCACTTTTTCCACATTTTGTTATGTTACAGCCTTTTTCCAAAATGAATTAAATTCATTTTTTTCCTCAGAATTCTACACACAACACCCCATAATGACAACGTGAAAAAAGTTTACTTGAGGTTTTTGCAAATTTATTAAAAATAAAAAAACTGAGAAATCACATGTCCATAAGTATTCACAGCCTTTGCTCAATACTTTGTCGATGCACATTTGGCAGCAATTACAGCCTTAAGTCTTGTTGAATATGATGGCACAAGCTTGGCACACCTATCCTTGGCCAGTTTCGCCCATTCCTCTTTGCAGCACCTCTCAAGCTTCATCAGGTTGGATGGGAAGCGTCGGTGCACAGCCATTTTAAGATCTCTCCAGAGATTTTCAATCGGATTCAAGTCTGGGCTCTGGCTGGGCCACTCAAGGACATTCACAAAGTTGTCCTGAAGCCACTCCTTTGATTTCTTGGCTGTGTGCTTAGGGTCGTTGTCCTGCTGAAAGATGAACTGTCGCCCCAGTCTGAGGTCAAGAGCGCTCTGGAGCAGGTTTTCATCCAGGATGTCTCTGTACATTGCTGCAATCATCTTTCCCTTTATCCTGACTAGTCTCCCAGTTCCTGCCGCTGAAAAACATCCCCACAGCATGATGCTGTCACCACCCTTCTTCACTGTAGGGATGGTATTGGTCTGGTGATGAGCGGTGCCTAGTTTCCTCCAAACGTGACGCCTGGCATTCACACCAAAGAGTTCAATCTTTGTCTCATCAGACCAGAGAATTTTCTTTCTCATGGCCTGAGAGTCCTTCAGGTGCCTTTTGGCAAACTCCAGGCGGGCTGACATGTGCCTTTTACTAAGGTGTGGCTTCCATCTGGCCACTCTACCATACAGGCCTGATTGGTGGATTGCTGCAGAGATGGTTGTCCTTCTGGAAGGTTCTCCTCTCTCCACAGAGGACCTCTGGAGCTCTGACAGAGTGACCATCGGGTTCTTGGTCACCTCCCTGACTAAGGCTCTTCTTCCCCGATCGCTCAGTTTGGATGGCCGGCCAGCTCTAGGAAGAGTCCTGGTGGTTTCGAATTTCTTCCACTTATGGATGATGGAGGCCACTGTGCTCATTGGAACCTTCAAAGCAGCAGAAATTTTTCTGTAACCTTCCCCAGATTTGTGCCTCGAGACAATCCTGTCTCGGAGGTCTACAGATAATTCCTTTGACTTCATGCTTGGTTTGTGCTCTGACATGAACTGTCAACTGTGGGACCTTATATAGACAGGTGTGTGCCTTTCCAAATCATGTCCAATCAACTGAATTTACCACAGGTGGACTCCAAGTAAGCTGCAGAAACATCTCAAGGATGATCAGGGGAAACAGGATGCACCTGAGCTCGATTTTGAGCTTCATGGCAAAGGCTGTGAATACTTATGTACATGTGCTTTCTCAATTTTTTGATTTTTAATAAATTTGCAAAAATCTCAAGTAAACTTTTTTCACGTTGTCATTATGGGGTGTTGTGTGTAGAATTCTGAGGAAAAAAATGAATTTAATCCATTTTGGAATAAGGCTGTAACATAACAAAATGTGGAAAAAGTGATGCGCTGTGAATATTTTCCGGATGCACTGTACCTCAAAAGTCACAAATATGATATATAAACTGTATTTTTCTTCTCTTTTAGCACTTTTACCACTGAACAATTGGTTTCTGGTTTTATGTACCGGTATGCTACCTGCTGTCACCTCTGAAGGAACTGGCTGACAACTCTTAGCCAAGCTTTACTCCATCATGTGCTCTGTTTTGGAAGCCATTAATTGACTGATGATGTACTGCATTCAGTTTTTCCTATGGTGGGGGTGTGCATACATAACACTTAACATGATTTAACAACATAAAAAGGCAAATTGCAGCAGTATCCAGTTTTCCTAACATAATTGGAGCAATTTACTGTGCTCATTACAATAAGGTTACCTAAAAAGAATGAAGCTTTTTTTATTAACTATAAGCTGCGATATTCCATTACCATATAAGACTTCTGTGATGAGACTGAGAAAGTTTGTGACTTGGTGGCCTGGTTCAACCCAAGATTCATTTATTTTGAGGCATACAAACTTGCCAAATGTGATGGTGCTGTATGTGGTGGTTGACCTGTTGGTAAGGTAACTATTTGAAACCTCAGTTCTTCATATGGCCTATACTATTCGCTATAACAGCAATCACGCTATTACATGTGGCAGGTGATAGCTGGTACCCAACTGGCATCTTAAGCCTTTCCCTGAACCCCAGAATGCATAAGAGAGGCCTTACGATGTCCAACATTGCTGCAGTGCACTCAGTTGTAGAGTTGTAGCATTGGATTGATTGGCCCTACTAGACCATGAAGTTCTGCAGTATTGTGTGCATGTGTACAAAGTTAATTAGCATAGCCAATGTATGGTTGTTTCAGGGTACCAACCAGGCTACTTTGAAGGTGCGTTAACATATGAACGCTTACAAGATGATTGTGATTTATAAAGGCAAATTGCATAGATAAATCTCTTGAAGTAGGATCAACATGTAATGAGAATGTTTCCAGGGATTGTTGTAAGAAGAAACAAAAAATGAGCAGGGGTCTATTACAGAAAGACAGATTAGATAATCCTTAAACTCAGAACAAATTATGGCTTGCTATGGCTGAATTTTGCACAAATGGATTAACCAGATAAAGAATACTGGATTTTAATTAGCTCCCCCGGCGATGTTACATGAAATGTTATATGCCCTCAAGTAAGCATTGTATTCTATTTTTGCAATATTAAAGATATCAAAAAAGTCTAATATCCATGACATTAGGTGTGATTATGAGCATGGCATCTCATATTACCTTAAGAAAGGATTAGAGGACACATTGATAATTCTACCGAGTATTTGATATGCATGCTTATGCTTTATTCATAAAAGCCATCAACCAAACAAACTACAATACAATGCAGAATTAATATGACCTGATTCTGTTACAAAACTCCAAATCAAAACTGCATTACTAAGCACATTTGATATACTGTACAGTAGGTATCCACTGAAGAGGAGAGTCTTTTCTTTTAATGGCGAGGCACTCCGCAGAAGGAATGAAGGTGGGCAGCTTGTTCCACCCGCCAGTCTACTTTTAATTATTATTGCTTATAAATGCCGCAGATGTTTAAATTTGATTGCCCTACCTACATCTCTGTGGAATTCCTCTTTGACAGTGCATATCTATTTATTTTCCATGGAAAGACAACCCATGTGTGTTTATGTGTGAGCAGACGGCGCTTCAAAGTTAGGCAAACTTTTGGGATTGCTTTGCCAATATGTGTGGCATTTCCTAAATTGTGAAGAAAACCTCCTTTTAAAAAACAAAAAGACAAAAACAGAAATGTCCATGATTCTCACCAATGTGAACTCAAAGCTGCGATGTGTGACACTACACATGTCAGATGTAAAACGATAACATCCTCTGAGCATGTCTGATTGTGGTCATTTCTGTGGGCATAATTTGGCAAAGGCATTGTGTTTCGATATTGATTGTTTGTCCACTAAAGGGCATGACATTTTCAACATATTGTTGGATTTTTTTTTTGGCTTCTTAAATAGTGTAGCTGGGATCAACATTTCCGACAGGACATTTACAGACTTATATCTTATGATTGGATGCTCTGCTCCTTAATTATTGCAACCTTGAAGTGATAATCCTTCACATTAAACCTGAACTGGATTTCATCAAATCTTTCTTTCTGGAACAGGTAAATCCAGAGTCTTTTCCAAAAACAGGATTAGAGAGTCTGCATCTTTGACCTCAAGGATGACGTTATTCTGGCTTAATCTGTTCCAGAAACACAGGATTGGATAAATCAAAGTTTTCTGGAACATAATTGATCCAATTTGTTTTAAGACATCTGGACCCTAACCTATGCCTCTTAGTGTAAGTGGATGCATTAAGTATCAGGGTGGGGTTTTCTCCATCTGTAGTCTTCCATTTTAAAGAAAGTAACCTCTGCTGAGTAGAATCATGACATTGGCAACAGAGAACTTTTAGCAATGAAACTAGTTTTGGATGAGTGATAGTATTGGCTTAGGGAATCATTTTATAAATTTATGATTTATACTGATCATGAACACTTGTTTGAAGGACACAAAATGACTGAATGCTGATGAAGAGAAGTTTATTGTACAGAGGATAAAAATGGAAAAGCTGATGCTCTGTCTACGATTTATGGACCAGATGAGGTCCCCACAGTGCCTGAGTTCATTCTTCCACCTAAAAAGTCCTAGCGGTTACACTGAATACTTCGTAGGAAAAACGTAGGATGGTGGGTGCCTCTGCCAAAAGGTTTGTGAATCACAAAGAGCTGATTCAGTATTTAAGGTAGGGCAAAAGATATGGCTCCCTATGTGAGACAAACTCCATGCCATAAACTGCCACCACGATTTATTAGCTCATATGTGGTTATGAGGAGAGTCGGTCCTGTCTCTTATAGTCTGGCCTACTTATTTTAAGATTCATACGACATTCCATTCTCACAGTTGAAACCAGTCCTTAGTAGTCCTTATTATACCCCATGTTCTCCTCCACCAGCTGCGTCTGCAGATGGAGTGGAGGAAATAGGAATTTACAACATTTTGGGCTCTCACTGTTGGGGTTATAATGGTTAATTGTACACTGGAAGGCCTTTGGTTCTACGGACCTCGTTCATGGACATTCATGCTCCTCAACTAGGGGTTTTAGAATATGAAGATTCAAAATATCTGGTTTATTTTTGCACTGAAAAGTTATTTCACTTTGTTAAATATATTTTCCACTGTTTCCAATGCCATTTTGATGTTGTTATGGGTGCCACCATTTTGCGATTTTAAGTTTAGCAATAGCGGTCATATTTTCTTGTTTTGTTGAAGAAAACTTGAAGAGACTCGGTCGTATTCTTTCTTTTTTACTTCCAGACTTTCCAGTTTGTTAAATCTGATTTGTGAATTTTGTTTTTGGCTTGGCAAAAGTGTGGCTTGATTTTTGGTTTGATGTCTGCTTGTATTTTGACTGCACTTCATTTTCTTTTAAAATTCCATTTCCCCATTTGAGTCAATATAACTAACTCTTTGCACCATTTTCTGGTGCAATTTTGAGCCTTTAAGGATTAATCAATTATACTTTGCCATTTCTAGCTTAAATGTTAGGATTCACATTTTGGCCTCAGAAAGATTAAGAGTTCCTCTTTCCAGTTTATTTAATTCTTTGCACTGTTATTTTTTGTTTAGTTGGCTTAACTGTTTACTTTGGTTTTTAGGTAGCCTATTTTCTAATAATAATAATAATAATAATACATTTTATTTATACAAGGTGCCTTTCTGAGAACTCAAGGACACTGAACAAACAATAAATAAATAAATAAAAGACACAATTATAAACAACTTAAAACATCAGACATTTCTGCCCCCTTCTACCTGACATTTGTTTTTATTTGTATTATTCATTTTAATGAAGTTAATTGTGCAATAAAGAATTAATTTGTTTGTTTTTTTTTTCTTTCTATGGTTTTGGCCGTTCCTGTTTTAGGGTATCACATCAGCTACTGCGTCCCCTACTGGCACCTAGTGTCCCTGCACCCTGGAGCCTTTACTTGCCCTTGAAATATCAGGACTCCTATGCTGTCCTCTTTATTACTGAGGCAGTAGAATCCCACATGTTCTCTTCTGGGACCTTCTGACCTTGGATAGTTAGGAAGTTTTACCACCTCTCTTTTACTAGAGGGCCAAGTACCCATAACCCAATGTCGGGTTACTTGCTCGCTACATGGAGAAGTATTACTTATCGAAACCTCTATAACACATGTTCTGCTGCCCTTGTGTACTATAATTTCAATGCACACACCACACTAAGAGATCAGTACCAGCTGGTAATTCCTGTGGTCCTTCCCTGCCATACACAGGGCCTTGTCCAATGGGACCTTCTCCTGGCCTGAGCCATCCTATTTCTGCCTTTGTCCTAGGCAATCTCATGTCAGCCAAGCATTCCATCAAATTATGAATGAATGTGGGTGTGTGAATATGCCCTTCATTAAACAGGTGTCTTGTCCTGGTTCATCTCTCGTTTACAGTCAGCAGTCTGAAATTGAATTTAATGAATAGGGATAATGGGAAGATGCAAGGAAGTGAGACTTTGATCCAAAAATCAGAAATCAGAAAATCAATAATATTTTGTAAGCAAATTTTGATTAGATTTCTGGCTACAATATTCATGGCTGCAAAGTGGGTACTGTGGCTAACATGAACTCAATGTGCAATAAGCATGCAAAAAGAAATTCAAAAACATACAAAGCAATTATTAATTTATAATATGCTAGTCAAGCATCTCCATGTGCTGTATGTGGTGCCAATCACCTCCATAAGCAATTCAAGGCCTAAGGCACACAAATAAAAAGCATTTTAGGACCTGGGCACTGAAAACTGGGTAAAAGTTTAAAAAGTATTTGAAAACCAAAGATGAAAGGAGAAAATGTACTTTTGCCTTTTAAAATGCTTTTTTGATTCAAAATATTTCTTGGTTAATCTTGAGGGCTTTGTTTCAAGTATGTAATCTCTGGTGCTCCACAGAATGTCTGACTAATCCATATCATGTTATCCCAATAAGTAGTTGCAGGCTAACAAGACTATAGTATTACACAAAACAACAATATAAATCACCCATCAATACAGAAGAAAAGCGGAGTATACAGCCGTCCTAGTGCTCACCCTATTTTGTCCTCCCTCCTTACGAGCAGAAGAAAACCAATTAAAGACAGGACAAGAAAGAAAGAGAAAATGTATGTTTTTATTTTTAAATTCTAAAGTAGTGTAGCTGAGATTTAAAGGTGGGCTCCCAAGCGCACGTGCATGACAACATGTATTCTTCTCCCACTTGAACAGTATAAAGAGAAGCTTTAGGCTGGGAGGACTGAAGACTTGGATTTGTTTTTTTGTCCCTGGGCTTATATCTGTCCACCAAATGCATATTTGCATGGCACATAACAACATAATCAGGTAAATCAAAAAATGCATCATCTTCTTCCATTTCTACAATTCTACTTATAAAAGATAAGATATCCACTAATTTATCCTTTATCTATTGGACATGGTGCAGGGTCGTGCTAGTTCCAGCAAGCATACAATGCACGGCAGGACTAATCCCTGAACGGGGCGCCAGCTCATCACTACCGCTGCACCACCATGCTGGAGTGAAATATTTGGCCAATCCAACCTCATTGCAACCAGAACTGGTCTTTACTTATTTATTGAGTCTCCTATAAAAAATACTGTCTTGGCATTTAGACATGTTAGGTAAGAAATTACTTTTCTTTTTAGATTGTGATTGAGACCTTTGACATTCCAGCTCACAAAGTTCAGTTTGGTCAGAGAGACATTGATTTTGAACTTTTGGGGACATTTTGCAATCTTAAATAAAGGATCTTTGATTTTGTTTTTTGGCTGCCTGTGTTACGTTCCATGTGTTTTGTTGGTGGTCTACCAACAACAACATTTATTTATATAGCACATTTTCATACAAAAAGTAGCTCAAAGTGCTTTACAAAATGAAGAAAAGAAAAATAAAAGACAAAATAAGAAATTAAAATAAGGCAACATTAGTTAACATAGAAAAGGAGTAAGGTCCGATGGCGAAGGTGGAAATAAAAATAAAAACCAAAAGCTCCAGAAAGCTGGAGAAAAAAATAAAATCTGTAGGGGTTCCAGGCCATGAGACCGCCCAGTCCCCTCTGGACATTCTACCTAACATAAATGAAATAGTCCTCTTTGTAGTTAGGGTTCTCATGGAGTCACTTGATGCTGATGGTCATACAGACTTCTGACTTTTAATCCATCCATCATTTTTGGAACATCATGGTACTTAGAGTAGATGGTGGTGGCGCAAGCCACCACCAAAAGGACACCGGAAAAGGAAACACAAGAGAGAGTAGGGGTTAGTACAGATTTTAGAGCCACCATGAATAGTTATTATAATGAATTGGATATACAGAGTATCAGGATTAAATTACAGTTATGAGAAGGCCATGTTAAAGTAATGTGTTTTCAGCAGTTTTTTAAAGTGCTCCACTGTATTAGCCTCCTACTGGCAGGCTATTCCAGATTTTAGGTGCATAACAGCAGAAGGCAAGAGATGGGGCCACCTCCCAATCACCACCTGGAACTGCCATGAAGCATCTTCCACAATTTCCCAGCGATTTATTTCAAATTCGCTTAGGAGTGGTGAGTGTTATAGTGATTTCACTGTGCTTTGGGATTTTTGTAATCTACTGGATTTGTTAACCTTCCGCTCTGTATTTCAACTATTCTTGGTATTTCATTTTGGGACTTGTTTGCTTGGATTGATTTGCATTTCAATCAAATCATTTATGTCTTCGGTGCTGTATGGAGCTTCTCTGTGTGACTGAGCATTTTGAGAAAAATGAACTTTTTTATTTTTATAAAGATTTTTGTGTTTGCCCTTTTATCTAGCCAGGGTTTGGCAGTAAATCCCCACCCCCAGTGGACATTATTGAAAGTGCTTTTTGGGACTTGTGTGCCTTGGAACTTCTAGTTCGTAACACATATATTCAACTTAGTTTTGCATTGCACTCTGTACTCAGTGCAGGAGCAGAGCACTGTGAACAATTCTCAGTTAAAATACAATTAACAATTAGATTATACTAATTACTAAATACAGAACTGGTATGAAAGAACATTTCATCCGATGATTGCAGTGCTCCTTTATTTGAGATGACTTTTCCATATGCGGGGGGGCAGCTTGGCACTAGATACGATGAAGGGAAACAGAAAAGAGGAAGGTTAATAGCAGCTTACAAATATTGTATTACTTATATTTCTGTACAAATGACTAACAAACAGAAATGCAGTATGCACCACTAATCAGCAGCTTTAGTCAGGCAATGCTAGACTAAAGTATTGAGTCTTCCGTTTGGCACTAGATAGTAGGCAGGGAGAGTGGAAATCTTGTTCATCCATTTATGAGCATCACTAATTAGATGACAAGGCATTTGGCTAAGAGAATCATAGTTACTCCTGCCGTTTACCCATATTTCATTGAATTTCTTCACTGTGATATTCATAGCACTGGGCAGAAGTCTGGTTGCTATTTCTGTTGAATCTACTCAATCTTCCAGTGTTTGTGTGGGTTATTCTCCAGGTATACCATTTTTCATCTTATAAATAACAATAATTTATTTCTTGTATAGCCCAAAATTACACAAGGAATGCCTCAGTAGGCTTTAACGGGCCCTGTTTTTTGACAGCCCCCCAGCCTTGACTCTGTAAGAAGACAAGAAGTACAGTCGTGGCCAAATGTTTTGAGAATGACACAAATATTAATTTTCACAAAGTTTGCTGCCTCAGTTTTTATGATGGCAATTTGCATATACTCCAGAATGTTATGAAGAGTGATCAGATGATTTGCAATTATGTGCAAAGTCCCTCTTTGCCATGAAAATGAACTTAATCCCCAAAAAAACATTTTTACAGCAGTTGTGAAGAAGGCTTCAGGGTGCCCAAGAAAGTCCAGCAAACGCCAGGAATGTCTCCTAAAGCTGATTCAGTTGTGGGATCAGGGCACCACCAGTGCAGAGCTTGCTCAGGAATGGCAGCAGGCAGGTGTGAGTGCATCTGCACACACAGTGAGGCGAAGACTTTTGGAGGATGGCCAGGTATCAAGAAGGGCAGCAAAGAAACCAAGAAAAACATCAGGGACAGACTGATATTCTGCAAAAGGTACAGAGATTGGACTGCTGAGGACTTGGGGTAAAGTAATTTTCTCTGGTGAATCTCCTTTCTGATTGTTGGGGGCATCTGGAAAAAAGATTGTCCACAGAGGAAAAGGTGAGCGCTGTCATCACTCTTGTGTCATGCCAACAGTAAAGCAGCCTGAGAATATTCATGTGTGGGGTTGCTTCTCAGCCAAGGGAGTGGGCTCACTCACAATTTTGCCTAAGAACACATGATAAAGAATGGTACCAGAACATTCTCAGAGCGCAACATCTCCCAACCATTCAAGAAAAGTTTAGTGATGTACAATGCCTTTCCAAGCATGATGGAGAACCGTGCCATAAGGCAAAAGTGAAAACTAAGTGGCTCAGGGAACAAAACATCGACATTTTGGGTCCATGGCCAGGAAACTCCCCAGACCTTAATCCCATTGAGAACTTGTGGTTAATCCTCAAGAGGCAGGTGGACAAACAAAAACCCACAAATGTTGACAAACTTCAAGCATTGATTATGCAAGAATGAGCTACCATCAGTCAGGATTTGGCCCAGAAGTTGATGGACAGCATGCTAGGGTGAATAAGGTCTTGAAAAAGAAGGGCCAACATTTCAAATATTCACACTTTGCATAAACTTAATGTAATTCTCAATAAAAGCCTTTGAAACTTATGAAATGCTTGTAATTATACAACAGTATACCATAGAAACATCTGACAAAAAGATCTAAAAATACTGAAGCAGCAAACTTTCTGAAAATCAATACTTGTGTCATTCTCAAAACTTTTGGCCATGACTGTACATGTTAGGTTATTTGGTAATTATACATTGACGTCATATGAGTATATACATGAGAGTGTGCTTCCAGTTCAGGGATTGTTCCTGCATTGTGCCTAGTGTCCCACGATAGGTTCCCTACAACCACATATCTGAACCAGATTAATCAGATGTGAGAATATTGTATGTTTTATAGGAGACAATAGAGCTTCATGGGAGACAGCATCTTCCATATCATTAACACTGCCTGAAATGATTATCATTTCAATGTAGAAAGGTGCCTGTAAAATTTCAGATGTTGTTTCTTTCTGCTTTAATGAACACCGGCTTCGTTTTTTTATTCTAGAGCATCTATTTAATAATTTGTGTTAAAAGGCATTTAATTAATCCTATGGTTAATCCTTACCATCATTTTAGCATGCCTTATTATTTTCAGTGTAGTCATTTTTCATATTCTGAATCTTCACCCTCAATAGTTAAACCGTTTTCTCCTTATTGAATGTTGTGATAACTACACCAATGAACTTCATCTACCTCTTTTCATTTTATGCCTTTTTTAAATCTATGCATTTTCTCTTTTTGGCTACCAAGGATATGCTGTAAGGCTTAAAAAAGTCTGAATTGAATCCAAAAGTCACATATTTGGAGACTTGATCATGTTCCAGCTGTCAGCACAAACAGACAGATGGCTGAATTGAATTCCATCCTCTACACAGAATGAATTGGGAAATTTTGAAGTCAACCTCTAAGAAAACTGAATAATTTTACTGGGCCATATGTAAAAGAAAAAGGTAATTTTTCTAATTATATATTTGTTGGAATTTGACTGTCTCCATTGTTAATATAAAGAAAACAGAGGATGGACCAGTTAATGTTGGGTTCCTTTGAACCCTGTTTCATATTTCTGTTGCTAGTGAAACATATGATAAAAAATGTGTTTGTTCATTAACATTTTTTTCAGATATGATTTACGTCAGCCTCATTAACACATTTGCTAGACTTTGCTAAATTTATGGCACAGAATGAAAAAAAAATCTGTCAGATGTCTAGAAAAAAATGTAAATTGATGAAATAATTATACTAATGAAGTAACTGAGAAGTTGTTTGGAACAGAATCCAGAAGATTTACACTGTCTGCTTGGCAAACCAAAGAGCAAGTGGTACTGCTAGTAAAATATGCTGGGCATGAAAAAAAAAGAACTCTGCTCATATAAAATGTGTGTGGCTGCTGTGTCCAATTTTTATGCCTGTTAGATGAACATAAAATGCTTTTCTACCACTCAATTTCCTTTTCTTTAATGACGGTTTACTTAAATTCCTATCAGATTATGCATTTGTACAAGTACACATGGTTTTAAAGAAGGTCCAGCAGACCATCATGAGAAGCATGTAGGAAATATGGAGATGTCATATCAGACCTACTGTAGATAACTTGGACATTTAGAGGTAAGTGTCCATCAGTCCTGGGCAGAAACAATTTCCTCTACAAGGTGACGAGAAGAGATGTTTTTAAGTGCACTTTTAAGTAAACTCTTACCTTTAACTTTTAGTGCATATACTTTATGTTTAGAATACCGCTCTTCATGAGGTTTTACGGCAATGTAGATGGATTTTTGAGTAGTAACTGTTTCTTTTAGGGCTAATTTTTCCAAAAACTCACTTTTTTAAAAAGAACACAAAGCAATGGTTTAACACGTCAATCAACAAAAAAAAAAAGATTTTTGACAAATGTACTGTGTTGCATGTTGTCTGAGCCTATATACTATGTGATTTCACATACAAATTACATACATGTTACACGGCAAAGTCATACAAAGTATGATATCGCTCAAAGCAGCCAATTGCATGCATTGCCACATTGCACTACTTACAATACGTTTTGTAACTGGTGCCTCTTTTTCAATTGTCTGTTGCTGCACACAACGCAGTCAAGATTGTATCTTTTGTCCTCATATGTTGCAGGAAAGTGGCACTCAGTCAGCCTGTCTGGGACTGCTCTTTGTGATGGCCTTCCTTGCTTTGCAAGAGGCACTGCAACATACTCTTCTATGGTGTCATGGTGCCGTCACTGTTTGCCTGCTGGAACAATATATATTCACTTGTCAGTGTAACCTCACACATGCGGTGGTACACAAGGGTAAGTTCTTCTTCACTCAGAGAACCACATTAACATGTCATACAAAACCAAGTAGTGTTGTGGCGTGCAGGCACAACAGGGACCTTTGGTCAGATCTCGTTAGCAGCTTGTTCTCATTGACATGTACTAATCGACTTTAATGCATGATCTTCAGATAAGAGCATCCCATCAGGACTACCGCAGGCTTAGCGAGGGCTTTTATTTTGATACACTCAAACTGGAGTTAGCGCCAGAAGTACTTTTTTTTGTGATGCCTTTTTTTTTGTCCTTGTTTCAAAACCTTCCATGAATCTTCACTGCGAACTCTTACCAAGCATTAATATTAAGTGATGGGCAGTAAGTGTCGAGTGATGATGCCATCCAATTGCAGCCGGAAGTACAGTGTAGATTTGAAGACAATCACAGTCTTGTTCATTTGGTGTAAGTGAGTCTACTGTATCTAGATCAACTAATGGAAAACAATGGGAATAAAAAATAACTTTCAGTTGTTTGTTAACATACACTAGAAACCTACAGCAAAAAAATACAACTACTAACTTTTAAAAGCACTTTTAGGTTAGGTCTGCATATGTAGGCTTCCTGATAGCATAAACAGAGATATCAGCTGACGGAAAACAATAGAAACAAAAATTAACTTTCTTGAAATCTGTAGCAAAATTTACTCTATATATATATAAAATCATAAGCCTAAAAGTGCAACGATTTTGAGCAATGATTTTATGTGACTTTTTATGTGACTTTTTTGTTACGCTTTAAATCGGGCTTATTTTAAAACCTATATATATATATGTTTGGTATTATTCTTTTCAGAATTTATCAAAGTTTAATGTGATGTTAGATTTTCAGATTCTTATTCCGTTGTTAAATTCTAAACTAAAAATATCAAGAACTCACGTTCCACGAGACGAGACTTTGTACCAAGAGAATAGATGACAAAATAGAACGTCATAGAGACAAGGTAGTGAGACAAAAGGACAGCTGCTGTACAGGCTTTTAAATGTTTGAAGCACCGCGCGAGATGCAGATCGCATAGAATTACAGCAGCAAGCAGTGGCAGAGACGTGAAGTGGCTGGCGCGTAGTGCAGGCTGGGGGGGTTGGCGAGTGAAGCAAGCAGGAGGCGAACCCCCTAGTACTAATATTAACTTTTAAAAGCATTTTCTTATGTACATATAGCTGTACATGTACATGGTGTAAAAGAACAGACTCGACACACATAAAGAAAGGTTTGGGGCAGCCACCCGTATAATGTTCCTAGCTGCAAAGGTTTTCTATTTTATGTAATAAAGTTGTTGATTGCACTGAGTCCAAGACAGAACTGATCAAGGTTGGAAAAGATGGCGGTTTTAAGTGGTCAGACAGGAAGTGATGTAGGGAACAGGAAGTGACGTCCTTCTAGGCGCCGGAACAGGAAGTGACGTCCTTCTAGGCGCCAGAACAGGAAGTGACGTTCTTGATTCAGATAGGTTTTCCCACGGCTGGTCTGCAGAGACAACAGGAGAAGGTTTAGTGCTCCCCACCACCCCCAGACCTGGTGTGGAATTACCTTTACTTGGTCCACACAACATTCCCCTACTCGCATGTGTGTGACATGGCCCCCCCTTAGCCCAGACCCGTCGGGTCGGGCGTACCGGTCCGAGAGGTCGTGGCATCTAGAAAGGGCATCGGCATTGGCCTGCAGAACACCCCGGCGATAAATGACCGAATATTTATACAGCTGTAGATCCAAAAACCACCTCGTGACACGCGGATTGGACTCCCTGTGCAAGGCCATCCACTGTAAGGGTGCATGGTCTGTCACAAGAGTGAATTCACGTCCCAAGAGGTAATATCTCAGCTGTGTAATCGCCCATTTAATAGCCAGAGCCTCCTGCTCCACTGCCGCATACCTAGTTTCCCGATCCAACAGTTTCTGGCTCAGGTACATAATTGGGTGTTCAACTCCATCGATGCTTTGGCTCAGCACGGCACCGAGACCTGTGTCCGAAGCGTCCGTCTGGAGAATGAAGGGTACGGAAAAGTCCGCCGCCTTTAATATAGGAGCTGACGTAAGGGCCATTTTCAAGTCACATAATGCAGCCTCTGATATATCATCCCATACCACGTGATTAGGTCGACCCTTCTTAGTGAGATTTGTCAAGGGCGTAGCTCTCTCCGAAAACCGGGGAACAAACCGGCGATAGTAACCCGCTAAGCCGAGAAAGGCTTGAACTTGCCTCTTGGTTATCGGACAGGGCCAATTCACAATGGCATCAATTTTCGAACACTGTGGTCTCACCATACCCCAGCCCACTAGATAGCCTAAATATTTGGCCTCAACCAATCCAAAGTAACACTTTTTCGGGTTGATATGAAGCCCAGCTTTTGCCAGTGTCTGCAATACAGTTCCAACCTGCTGTATGTGTTCCTCCCAGGTGTTGGAATAGATGACAACGTCATCCAAGTAGGCAGCACTATATGAATTATGAGGACGGAGCACTTTATCCACCAGACGTTGGAAGGTCGCAGGTGCACCATGTAATCCAAATGGGAGGACACGATACTGCCAGTGACCACTAGGGGTGCTGAATGCTGTCTTTTCCTTAGCGGAGTCCGTTAAGGGAACCTGCCAATACCCCTTAGTCATATCTAAAGTAGTCAAAAATTTGGCATGACCTAGCCGCTCGAGGAGGTCGTCCACTCGCGGCATCGGATAGGCGTCAAATTGGGAGACTTGGTTAAGCAGACGGAAGTCATTGCAGAACTTCCAACTTCCATCGGGCTTACTGACCATAACGATAGGACTGGACCAGGGACTATAACTTTCCTCAATCACACCTAGGTCCAGCATTCGTCTGATCTCCAACTCCACTTCAGCCTTTTTTGTTTCGGGAAGTTTATACGGGCGTTCTCGGACTATAACCCCAGGTTTTGTCACAATGTCATGCGCAACCAAGGAGGTCCAACCTGGAGGTTCACTGACTACCTCAGGGACAGACAGGATAACTGCTTCGAACTCCTGACGTTGCTGGCGAGTCAAATTGTCTCCAAAATTAAGGTGTAATTGCTGCGCGAAGAGAGAGCGGAGCTGTCCGGAGGAGGGCTCGGACTCCCTGTCCTTCCACGGTTTCAGCAGATTGACATGGTAAATCCGCTCGCTGGGTCGACGATTCGGTTGTTTCACCAAATAATCGACCAGCCCCTTCCTCTCCTTAATTTCATAAGGGCCTAGCCAATGAGCCAGTAATTTGGAATGAGAGGTTGGAACTAAAACCATGACACGATCTCCCGGGCGGAACTCCTGCAGAGACGTACCACGTTTATAGCATCGGGCCTGAGCTGCTTGCGCCTTTTCCATGTGCATTTTCAAAATGGGTCTAATTTTCTCAAATCTATCGCGTAACTGCGCTATATACTCCAATATATTTGTTGATGGGATTGCCTCTTCCTCCCATCCTTCTTTTAAAACGTCTAATATGCCCCGGGGTTGTCGTCCATATAGCAATTCAAAAGATGAGATCCCCGTGGAGGCTTGTGGGACTTCCCGATATGCAAAAAGGACGAGGGGGAGGAGCTGATCCCAGTTCCTTCCGTCCTCATTGACTACCTTACGCTACATATGTTTGAGAGTTTGATTAAACCTCTCTACAAGACCGTCGGTTTGAGGATGATATACCAGAAGTCTTTAAATGTTTTATTTGAAGTAGTTTGGCAGTCTCCCTGAACGTCTGCGAGGTGAAAGGAGTCCCTTGATTCGTCAGGATTTCTTTCTTTAGGGAATCCAACACGTGCAAATACACCGACTAATTCCCGTGCGATAGCTTTAGAAGTAGCTGAGCGCAACGGAACAGCCTCTGGAAATCGGGTAGCATAGTCTACCAGGACCATTATGTATTTATGACCTCTGGCGGAGGGCTCTAGGGGTCCCACCAGGTCGACCCCAATACGTTCAAAAGGGATATCAATTAAGGGTAATGGAACTAGAGGAGCACGGTCCCTCCTAGGAATTTGCCTCAATTGACATTCTGGACAAGATGTGCAAAAGCGGCAAACCTCCTCGTTAATTCCGGGCCAAAAAAATCAGAGTTTAATTCTCTCCAGTGTTTTTTCGGGGCCCAAATGGGCTCCCAGCAGATGGGCATGTGCTAGTTCACAGACCTGTCGGCGGTAAGTCTGTGGCACTAACAACAACGACCTCATCTGTCCCTCATGCTCTGCCACCCGATATAACAGATCATTATTGAGCACAAAGTGAGGACCCTGTGGCATTGGATGTGAGGTGCGTTGGCCATCTATCAGAACGACTGCATTCTTTGCAAATTTAAGGGAGTCATCATTCCATTGCTCCCTTTTAAATGAAGCCGGCGTCTGCCTGAATTGAAACTGCAGACGTGAGAGAGGATCGGATTCGACCTCAAGGGGCGGGTTTTCGTCCCGAGTCGTCTCAGCGCCTGCTAATGACGTCACGGGTTGCGACGTCCCGGGTGTTTCTTCGTCATCACTAGAGGCCAAAGTCCGCTCCCCAGCCGGCTGTATACACGGCATGGAGGAAGTTGAGGCCGTCCATGACTAGACCTAGTGAATGAGGAGAAGAAGCGCCTTTATCACCGCTATTTATTTCGACCCAATCTTTTCCTAGAATCATGGGGAAGGGAGGATCATCCATCACTGCCACCGTTAACTTCTTAACTACGCCATCCTGACAGATAAAACAGTTGGCGGATTGATAATACCGGACATCCCCGTGAATACAGGTAATGCGGGTCTTAATCTTACACCATTGTCGCGGTAATATCAATTGGTCAGCAACAATGGAAATGTTACTGCCGGAATCAAATAAAGCGATAACTTTAATTCCATTGACTAGCACTTTTCCCGTATTTGGACAGGCCAGTGGATTAGCAAGCGTGCACCGTGCCTCCTCCCTCATCACCCCGCAGACCCCTTCATCGCCTCGCAGGGCCCCCTGGCGCGTTCCAGGGTTTACTCGAACATGCCTCGCATTATAGCCGCGGGACTGTGTATTAGGGACGCAAGCACGCCCGGGTTCACACAAGTTCCGTTCTGACACTCCCAAGCCGGTTTCTGCCCTGAGGTGATCTATTTTCTCGGCTAGCGAGACAATATCTGTATAATCCCAGGCCGGCTGGGCGAATTTTCCGGGTAGGGATCTGAGAAATAGAGTGCAAGCCACTTGCTCCGCCATTTGGTGGCTGGATTTTTTATGGGGTTGTAACCAACCAACCACCTTAGCCCACAAAGCCATGGCCTGTTTCTTAGTTGCCTTAGTGGGGTTGTATGTCCAGGCCATTATGTTTCTCACCTGCCAGCTGGGTTTCTCCCACCTGTCTTAAAGGGCTTGCCCTTCGTGGGATATGTATGGGCAGTCCCCACACCCAGGAGGCCATAATAAGTTCTCAATGTGTTCCCTGACGCACTTGGCTCTAGCCTGTGGGTCCCGGGGCTATTTTTTCCCGGACCTTTAACAATATGATGGATCGAAGCATATTCAAGCTTTCCCCGACACGCCCCGACGGACGCCCACTCGGCAACTCGGGAGCGGTACTTACCCATCTGATATTTTGTTGGATTATAAATGTGTGTCGAGCCTAGGTTTAGGTTTGCCTTCCAATCTCTCGAGGAGGCCATCATCCTGCCGGCTACGCCACTGTAAAAGAACAGACTCGACACACGTAAAGAAAGGTTTGGGGCAGCCACCCGTATAATGTTCCTAGCTGCAAAGGTTTTCTTTTTTATGTAACAAAGTTGTTGATTGCACTGAGTCCAAGACAGAACTGATCAAGGTTGGAAAAGATGGCGGTTTTAAGTGGTCAGACAGGAAGTGATGTAGGGAACAGGAAGTGACGTCCTTCTAGGCGCCGGAGCAGGAAGTGACGTCCTTCTAGGCGCCGGAACAGGAAGTGACATTCTTGATTCAGATAGGTTTTCCCGCGGCTGGTCTGCAAAGACAACAGGAGAAGGTTTAGTGCACCCCGCCCTCCCCTGGCCTGGCGTGGAATTATCTTTACTTGGTCCACACAACATCCCCCTACTCGCACGTGTGTGACAATGGTTTCTATAGGAGTTGAGGGTTATGTTGCAATTGTATTTGTTGGGTGCCTAGGGTAACTTTGCTGGATTTATGAACAAAGTGGACTTGTGAATGTGTTCTTGGAACAGAACTCATTCATATGTACGGCACTTACTGAACTAGTAAGAATACATCAGTTTTTGTCAGTGCATTAGTTGCCTCGCATAGTGGTAGTGGTTGTTGTTAGGCATGTGTTGGTGTGTGATGTCATGTCAGTATTTCTGTAAAAGATAAGCTTCATATAAAAGGAATTCTTCTCTTTAAAATATCTGAGCACCTGACTTAGGAACAATTATGACTTTCGGTAATGACAAGTGTTTTTAGTTAAAGGGCTCTAATCCCCGCCTATCACTTGACAATAAATTTGCCTCACTAACAATAAGTAAAAACTGCTGTCTGATGGACAGATTTCTTTAGGTTCCTCGTTTACTCTTTCCGATCTAATCAGCTTGGTACAGCCTTTTGAACAGATACCTTTAGCAGTGTCTTTGTTCACTGTCATTTGCATACATGCTTCTGCTTGTATTAACTAAGTCATTCTACGAAAAGTTCTGAAGCTTTTTAGAGGGGTCCATGAAATGGCACACTACAGGGGCCATCAGAAGTTCTCAGGTGTTGACAAGAACAGGCCATTTAATTTGTTAATCCTATTCACCTCCTGTTGTTCCTCCGAAATAAAATTCAGTTGAGTGATTTAAAAACAGAGCTCTTTCAATAAAATGTATTTGTGTGAGCTTTGACCTGGTTCTACCAATAACATGTCTCCTGAAGACTGATAATTGGTTAAAGGGTAGGATAAAACATATATATCGTAAAAGGAAAATACTGTTTGTTATTTTCACAAATGTAAATGAATGACATAGATCCACACAGTGAGAAATCTTGTGAACTTTTCTAATAAAATATAAATTTGAGGAAAAGCATATACTGAAGATTGACAACATGTTGCATGTTGGTTGGATTATTGTTTGAAACAAATTTATTGACTCACAGGTTTTGTGCTGTACAAATACTTACCCTACAACTCTGACACCCTCAAAAAAAAAGTTTATGAGAAGAGAATTTCCCCTCCAGGATTAGGAAAGTATATCAAATCAAAAAAATCAAAAATTTATTTCCATCATGGCCCTTTTTTAAAAAATGTATGGGTTCAAAAGTGGTGTACAATGCTGCCAATCTTTTACAAAACAATGTTCCTTTCTTTAAAATGTCCCAAAAACTTTAAAAACTCCAAAGAATAAAAAATACATATATTTTAATGAGTTTCACGATTGCGTGTGAGATTGTATACAAAGTGAATTTTAGAGTTCATTTTTTTTAAGTGTATGTGATAAGAAACTCTGGTGTTTCACTCATCACTCCCAATATATTTTGTGACAAGTAATTTTCATTTACATTTTACGCAACCGATAGAGGGAGATTCGGGGCATCTTCAGTACATCAGACGTGACAATAAATCTGAAATTAAATATTCTACATTTTTTATCACACTAATGCTGTTTTCCAACTGTAAATCTTTACTACAAAAATAATCAACTCTCCTGGAGCTGTGGGGGGTGATTTATTGCTGGCTGAGGATCTGAACCACTACTTTGCCAAGTTTGAAGTGGATCCACCAGAGACAGCCAGACCCCATCCAGAAACCAACAACAGCCCCCACTGAGATGCACGCTGTGGGCTGTCAACCCATGGAAGGCAGTTGGACCTGGCGGCATCTCAGGATGCGTGCTGAAAGACTGTGCAGACCAACTGGCTGGGGTCTTCACCAGGATATTCATCCAGTCTCTGTCTCAGTCCACTGTGCCATCCTGCCTGAAATCCTCTGTCATAGTGCCTCTGGCCAAGAAAAAGACCATCACCAGTCTTAATGACTACAGGCTAGTTGTACTGACCCCTGTGATTTTGAAGTGCTTTGAGAAGCTCATCAGGAACCACATCATGTCATTCATTCCTCCCATGCTTGATCCGAAACAGTTTGCCTACAGAGCAAAAAGGTCTACGGAGGACGCTGTGGCCAATGTTCTCCATGCTGTTCTGTCCCATCTGGAGCAGCAGGGGAGCTACGCACGGCTGCTCTTCATAGACTTCAGCTCTGCTTTTAATACCATCTTACCCCACAGACTGGTGACCAAACTGTCAGACATAGAACTTCCACACTCCACCTGCCTTTGGATCAAGGACTTCCTGAGTGATTGCACTCAGAGGGTTAGAGTGGGCCCCTACTTCTCCACACCCATCAGCCTCAGCACTGGTTCCCCACAGGGTTGTGTGCTGAGCCCCCTGTTCTATACCCTCTACACCAATGATTGCATTCCTGCCCACCACAGTAACACAATTGTTAAGTTCCCTGACGATACCACGGTAGTAGGGCTCATCTCTGGGGGGGATGAGTCTGCCTACAGGGATGAGGTGGAGCGGCTGACAACGTGGTGTCGAAATAACAATTTGCTCCTAAATTTAGTAAACACCAAGGAGCTCATCGTGGACTTCAGGAAGAAGGCAGACAACATCCAGCCACTCATCGTCAATGGGGAATGGGGAACACACACTGCTGAGGTAGTGAAGAAGGCCCAAAAGAGACTCTACTTCCTGAGGGTTCTCAGGAAGAAAAACATCCCTGAGAAACTGCTGGTGTCCTTTTACCGCTGCACAGTAGAGAGCATCCTGGTTTACTGTCTCTGTGTGTGGTTCTCCAGCTGCACAGTAGCACAGAAGAAAGAGCTCCACAGGGTCATTAAAGTCACCCAGTGGATAGTCGGCTGTCCTCTCCCCTCACTAGAAAAACTACATAGTTCCTGTTGTCTCAGGAACGTCAAGAAAATTCTTCAGGATCCATCACACCCAGGATATGCATTGTTTGAACGCCTGCCTTCAGGCAGATGTTTCAGATCCATAAAGACTAAGACAAATCTATCTTACTAACCGAAGGTTGTAAACTGTATATGGACGCAGGGCGCTGGGCACATCGAGGCGCACGCACACTGCCGCACAATATGGATGAGCCTGCCACAGAGCAAAAAAATAGCGCAGGGCGCATCGAGGCGCATGCACACTGCCGCACTGCAACGAGCCCGCCACAGAGCAAACAAATAAAAACGAGCCCGCCACAGAGCAAAAAAAGAAACGAGAGGATTTGAAGGTTGTATTACAGTACGGAAACCCCAAAGGTCCACACTACACAGCATATTTCAATCACATTACAGTATTACAGTACGGAATCCCCAAAGGTCGAGACTACACAGCATATTGGAATCACATTACAGTATTACAGTAATACATTATTAACAGTCCAGCCACAGAAAACACAGAAACGCCACCAGATGGAAAGAAACAATACACGAGCGCTCCGTATTAAACGTAAGTGCGATTATAATTCTTAACAGTAGACGGCGTATAGCTAACGGAGTCATGGCTCCAAAAACAAACAGCTCAACTAACGGAAATACAAAAACGAGCCCGCATGGATACACACGATGAACGCAGGCACCTACAATGCGTGTCTAAAACAGCGGAGGCAAAACAGTCACGGCTCCAAAATGAAACAGCTCAACTAATGGAAATACAAAAACGAGCCCGCATGGATAGACGCAATGAACGCAGGCGTCTACAACGCGCCTCTGAAACAGCGGAAGCCAAGGAGTCACGGCTCCAAAACGAAAGAGCTCAACTAACGGAAATACAAAAACGAGCCTGCATGGATAGACAATCCATGCAGGCGTCTACAACACTCTTCTGAAACGCCACAAGCAAAGGAGTCACGGCTCCAAAAAGAAAGAACTCAAGTAACAGATATACAAAAATGAGCCCGCATATATACACACAATGAACGCAGGCCCCTACAACGTGTTTCTAAAACAGAGGAAGAAAAACACTGTGCCAGTACTGTTGATCACATAGCAGTCATTCAGTTTGGCGCCCGCCCCAGAGTCCAGAGTCAAACGCAGCGGCGTCCCGCCCAAACAACACAACCTGTGAGCTACACTTGCTCTAATCCACTGTGACAGTAATATAGATCACATCACAGTCACAGACTCTAACCCAGCAGCATCCCAGACTCAGTGGCTGGCACACGAACACCACAACCGGTAAACTGAACTTGAGCAGCGGTGAGCGGCTTCCCAGACTCAGTGGCTGGCACACGAACACCACAACCTGTAAACTGAACTTGCTGTGCTCCACTCTGCCAGCAGTCGGTGTCAGCAAAGGCAACGGAATCACATCTCCACAAAATGAGACTGCTTTACTACAGATATGTTTATGTAATTAAATGACATTTCCCCAGACGCACCCACCCTCCATGATATGTCATCCATCCAGATATCGAACGGAACAGAAACTCATTGCCATTCTTGGATTTCCGATTCGCTGGCGAATCGCGGGCTTACTGGTAGACTGAGAAACAGTTTCTATCCTTCAGCCATCACCATGTTGAATGCTGCTAAGTGGTCAATCTGACCAAGTGCACCTTCATGTTTACAATATAATATGCTCTCATATTTACAATGCAGCTCTAAGTCAACATTGGCTATGGGACAAGTGCAATGTGACGTATGTATGAATGGATAATTTTAGTTTTAACTTGAGCAATTGTGTTTTGTTTTTTTTTTATTTTATTTTTGCATTGGAAAATTGCACCTAAATTTTGTTGTACAATGTCTCATTGCTACAATGACAATAAAGATTTTGATTGATTGATTGATTGATTGATTCTAGCTCCTTCTTGCTTTGAACTGTTTGACCTTGTACATTCCTAATTGTCGCCTTAGATCCTCTAACACCAGCTTGCTCAGTATTCCTAGAGTGACAGTATAAAAGAACTGGTGAAGAAACTTTCTGCTTCTATGAACTACAAATCTGGAACACTCTACTGTTAAGAGATTTGCCAGACCAGTAGAGCTGAACACTTCAAAAACCTACTAAAATCCTATCTTAATCTGGCTTTCATGGTTACTTAAGAAATTATCAGCGTCACTAGCTTTGCTTCTTACAGATGGGAGAATGAAATTGATTCTTTCCATTAAATGCAGTTTTATTTCCTGTTTTCTAGCCTGCTCATTAATCACTACTTTTGTGTATTTTCTCTTTCTTCCGGTAATCTGTGTTGGCTCTGTGCACTACGGCCCCCGGGCTTAAGTATGCAGCAGTCACCTGAGATGCTGGGAAGATGAAGAGAGCTCCATAAGAGTATCCTGTTAATGGTGACACATTCAAGGACTGTACAGTGCCCAGTGGGGTCTGGGCAGTCATTTGGCCTTGAAGCCCCACAGGTTTATTTTCTCCAACATCCGATCAAGTGGAGTTTATATTTTCCTGTCTTTGCTGGCCATCTCACTATAGTTTGTAATTAAGCAGGACAAAGGAATTTAGTCTCTAATTAAGGTTCTCTACTGTTATAAAGAACTTTTGTTTATTTTTTTCTTTCTTCTTGTAACTACGTTTATAGCTATAATTACTATAAAGCACTTTGAGCTACTTTCATGTATGAAAATGTGATATATAAATAAATGTTGTTGTTGATATCAAAAATACTGAGGGAATAGGAAAAAAGTGCACATTATGTGATGGAGCTAAGCCTTGATGAAACACAATGAAGCACAATTATTTTCTATTGTGAATGCAAAGCCGGCCTTGTTCAGAGGATGTCAGAAAGAGAATGACTGAGGATGGCACTTTTGAATAAGTAAACATTATCTTTTTTGTTAATGGACATTTATTCAAGTCCACTTTATGATGAAACTGTTTTAGAATGCTAGTAAATAGTCTTGATTTGTAAGTCATCTTTGAATGAATGATTCATTTTTGTAACAATACACAAGATCAGTGCTTTCTCATGTAATAATATGGAGTCCTGCAGTAATGTCTGTGATAAACTACCCAGCCCATCTACACCACCAAATTTCTACCCCTCTTTCCCATAAAGCACAAAAAATACTACCTGTGATAGCATGGGTTGGCTGCAGCTGCCACACACTCCTCTTGAATCTGGGCTGCCAATAATCATGTACCGAGATGAACTGGGCAATAAGGACACAAACAGGCAAGAATAAGGTGCAATGTGTCTGTACCGCTTTTCTTAACAAATCAATCAGGGGTTCAAATCCCAAAGTGCAAAACAAAGTGCAGTGTATTAAATGAAGCCAATAATCCATAAAAAGAGGTGTACTCCATGAAAGTTAAAATCAATCATAAAATCAGGTTTCTGTTTCTCTCTCTTCTTCTCTTGCTCTCTCTGCCTGGCACGTCTTCCCCTCTTTATTTCATCAGCTCACTCTACAGGTCTCCTCAGATAGCAGAGATGACTGCAACTGTGGCCTTCACTTCCGGCTCTGCCACGATGCTCGGAGCCAGTGGTAGGTAGGTAGGTAGGTAGGTAGGTAGGTAGGTAGATAGATAGATAGATAGATAGATAGATAGATAGATAGATAGATAGATAGATAGATAGATAGATAGATAGATACTTTATTAATCCCAGGGGGAAATTCACATACTCCAGCAGCAAAAAATATTAAATTAAAGAGTAATAAAAAATGCAGGTAAAAAACAGACAATAAATTGAATAATGTTCAACGTTTACCCCCTCTGGTGGAATTGAAGAGTCGCATAGTTTGGGGGAGGAATGATCTTCTCAGTCTGTCAGTGGAGCAGGACAGTGACAGCAGTCTGTCGCTGAAACTGCTCCTCTGTCTGGAGATGACATTGTTTAATGGATGTAGTGGATTCTCCATAATTGATAGGAGCCTGCTGAGTGCCCGTTGCTCTGCTACGAATGTCAAACCGTCCAGCTCTATGCCAACAATAGAGCCTGCCTTCCTCACCAGTTTGTCCAGGCGTGAGGCATCCTTCTTCTTAATGCTGCCTCCCCAGCACACCACTGCGTAGAAGAGGGCACTCGCCACAACCATCTGATAGAACATCTGCAGCATCTTACTGCAGATGTTGAAGGATGCCAGTCTTCTAAGGAAGTACAGGCGGCTCTGTCCTTTCTTGCACAGAGAATCAGTATTGGCAGTCCAGTCCAATTTATCGTCCAGCTGCACTCCCAGGTATTTATAGGTCTGCACATTCTGCACACAGTCACCTCTGATGATCACGGGGTCCATGAGGGGCCTGGGTCTCCTAAAATCCACCACCAGTTCCTTGGTTTTGCTGGTGTTCAGTTGTAGGTGGTTTAAGTCGCACTATTTAACAAAGTCCTTGATGAGGTTTCTATACTCCTCCTCCTGCCCACTCCTGATGCAGCCCACGATAGCAGTGTCGTCAGCAAACTTTTGCACGTGGCAGGACTCCGAGTTATATTGGAAGTCTGATGTATATAGGCTGAACAGGACTGGAGAAAGTACAGTCCCCTGCGGCGCTCCTGTGTTGCTGACCAAAATGTCAGATCTGCAATTCCCGAGACGCACATACTGAAGTCTGTTTGTAAGATAGTCCACGATCCATGCCACCAGGTATGAATCTACTCCCATCTCTGTCAGCCTGTCCCTATACCCTTCATGGCTCCTGCTGTATACTTAGGAGGGCTTAATTTTTGTCCCTTGCTGCTTTTAAACTGCTTAGAAGAGGATGATCTACCACTAGAGCAGCAATTCTTCATGCCTCCATAAGGCTACCATCCTCCTGTTTCTTCACCCCATGCTAGCTCGAACATCCTGATTTTACATTCTTCCCCTTTACATTTCACAGTTCTTTCTTTTTCCTGTTATCTGCTCCCCCATTTCCTGCTCAAGCTCCTTTTAAACCTCATTTGGGCGCGGGTGCCACAGTCACGGACCCAGTGTGCTAATGAAACTATTGGCTACTGTGCCCATCCACATGTATAGTAAATGCTTGGCCGGCCAATTCCTCAAAAGCACTCCAGAACCACTTTGTCATGCTGTTACTTGAACTGTCATTGCTCCACCCCTGAGCACACCATTCATTTATTTAAAATTGCCACAAACAATAAAGTTCTTCACAATACAGTCTCATACTCTTTCCTCACTGTAGCCCCACTTTTTTTATGCCTCTGCACAAAATCACCTTCATACTCCCAGCTCAAACAGCCTCTGCCTAGGAGACCACTTTATACCTTACCCATTGCCAATTTTTGGGATAATCCTTAGAATCATGGCAGGGGTCAGAAATACTTCAGATGATCTTTATGTGCCTGCCACTGACTGTTCACCAGAGCATCTGTTCTATATAGAACACTGTGCTGCCACCTGACAGATGGAACTATCTCCATAACTCTATGAATAATTCCATCCTGGGTATGACATACAGTTAGGTCCATAAATATTTCGACAGAGACAACTTTTTTCTAATTTTGGTTCTGTACATTACCACAATGAATTTTAAATGAAACAACTCAGATGCAGTTGAAGTGCAGACTTTCAGCTTTAATTTAGTGGGGTGAACAAAACGATTGCATAAAAATGTGAGGCAACTAAAGCATTTTTTTTAACACAATCCCTTCATTTCAGGGGCTCAAAAGTAATTGGACAAATTAAATAACTGGAAATAAAATGTTCATTTCTAATACTTGGTTGAAAACCCATTGCTGGCAATGACAGCCTGAAGTCTTGAACTCATGGACATCACCAGATGCTGGGTTTCCTCCTTTTTAATGCTCTGCCAGGCCTTTACTGCAGCGGCTTTCAGTTGCTGTTTGTTTGTGGGCCTTTCTGTCTGAAGTTTAGTCTTCAACAAGTGAAATGCCTGCTCAGTTGGGTTAAGATCAGGTGACTGACTTGGCCATTCAAACATTTTCCACTTCTTTGCTTTAATAAACTCCTGGGTTGCTTTGGCTGTATGTTTTGGGTCATTGTCCATCTGTATCATGAAACGCCGCCCAATCAATTTGACTGCATTTAGCTGGATTTGAGCAGACAGTATGTCTCTGAACACCTCAGAATTCATTCGGCTGCTTCTGTCCTGTGTCACCTCATCAATAAACACTAGCGTCCCAGTGCCACTGGCAGCCATGCACGCCCAAGCCATCACACTGCCTCCACCGTGTTTTACAGATGATGTGGTATGCTTTGGATAATGAGCTGTTCCACGTCTTCTCCATACTTTTTTCTTGCCATCATTCTGGTAGAGGTTGATCTTGGTTTCATCTGTCCAAAGACTGTTTTTCCAGAACTGTGCTGGCTTTTTTAGATGTTCTTTAGCAAAGTCCAATCTAGCCTTTCTATTCTTGAGGCTTATGAGTGGCTTGCACCTTGCAGTGCACACTCTGTATTTACTTTCATGCAGTCTTCTCTTTATGGTAGACTTGGATATCGATACGCCTACTCCCTGGAGAGTGTTGTTCACTTGGTTGGCTGTTGTGAAGGGGTTTCTCTTCACCATGGAAATGATTCTGCGATCATCCACCACTGTTGTCTTCCGTGGACGTCCAGGTCTTTTTGCGTTGCTGAGTTCACCAGTGCTTGCTTTCTTTCTCAGGATGTACCAAACTGTAGATTTTGCCACTCGTAATATTGTAGCAATTTCTCGGATGGGTTTTTTCTGTTTTCACAGCTTAAGGATGGCTTCTTTCACCTGCATGGAGAGCTCCTTTGACGGCAAGTTGTCTGTTCACAGCAAAATCTTCCACATGCAAGCACCACACCTCAAATCAACTCCAGGACTTTTATCTGCTTAATTGATAATGACATAACGACGGACTTGCCCACACCTGCCCATGAAATAGCCTTTGAATCAATTGTCCAATTACTTTTGAGCCCCTGAAATGAAGGGATTGTGTTCAAAAAATTCTTTAGTTGCCTCACATTTTTATGCAATCGTTTTGTTCACCCCACTGAGTTAAAGCTGAAAGTCTACACTTCAACTGCATCTGAGTTGTTTCATTTAAAATTCATTGTGGTAATGTACAGAACCAAAATTAGAAAAAAGTTGTCTCTGTCCAAATATTTATGGACCTAACTGTAACCCTCTAATGTCCAGATGTGCTGCTTACTCTAGTTACATTTTACATGACCCCTTCTAACGATAAGTGTAGAAGGGACAGATCATCCTCTAGCGCCTGGCAACTCACTTCACCATAGTCATGAGTCCTCCTTCCCTTACTGGCATGTGGTACCAACTGCCTACCTGCACTGCAATAATTCCTGGCATCTCTTATGAAGTATAGATACTCCTTGCTCTCATCTCCTATAAAGTATGGATGCTCGTTGCTCTGTTTCCTGTCAACTTCTGGCCTCTTACCCATTCTTAATCCTATCAGCACATTGCCAGACTGATTCTGTTACAAAATATGTATGTAATTTTGAGATACTTCTGTGCTTATAAAATAGAAAATTGATCCCATTCCTTATTTTATAAGAAATTAGAATTCCTTTTGTGAAGAACTGTAGCACAACATTTCCTGCTTAACAGACCTTTCGTATTAGTAATTTCCTTCCTAGTTAACCCTTGCAGTGTGAAAAGAAATGGGAACACAAATGTGCCAGCTTCCATTTTCTCTGCTCCAAAGAGGTTATATATTTTGCTTTCAACACTTCCTGCTCATTCCACTTTCCATTTTTTCTGTGTTTATCCCTTCACACGAGACATATAAAACACATTTAGTGTTTTCAATGGCAGGAAAGCCATGGGACATCCAGAGAACATTTTTTTTCAGTTGTTGGTGATATTTTAAACAATATAACTGCTAGCTCATACCGTTTTACTAGAAAAGAGATTTGTGGATCTCAAGAAACTATTTCTCTATAAACTGTAAAGGCAGTTAGAGCAGCTCTTTGGTGTTTGACTTTATTGGCTCATCTATTAAGGAATGGCAACAACTTCAAACAGCAGCCACACTTGTATAAATTGACCTTTCTGATCCTGAGCATACTCAGCTAAAACCTGTTTCCAAATACACTCCCTCTCCTTTCTTCAAAAAAGGCATATAATAAACCAGAAAAGATTCACGATTGAAGGCATCATGTCATCTTGACTTCCCAGTTATCTTAAATTCAATTGGGCTCTGAAAGACCTGCTCATTCATGCTGATTTTCATACACATGCGTCTGTTATCCAAGATTTATTGGCGCCTGGCACCTGGCCTGTATTTTGCACACAAAATTGCAAAACTCAGATCTGGTTCTTATTAGATGCAGTTTCGCTCCTCTTTAGATAAGCATTCACAAGAAATTACTAGGTAGTGTATCGGTCATGTCACTGGAAAAACTACGCCTATGTGATTGTGTTATGACTTATTAGTGAGGTATCATGTCTCAGTATGACTGACAAAGTGAAGTACTCTGTGGTGACTAGAAAACTCAAAGTCTTCTCCAATAACTAGATGCATGCCAAAAAAGGGCAATCCTATGACATAATGTGCATTCTTAACTACTTCTTACCACGCCACTGTAGTTGATGTTTTAGGCAAGGAGGAAACAAATGATTCCTTCCCCAAAGGTCAATCACTGAAGACTTACCCAAACTTACCCCAATGATGGCACAGGATACAAATACATCAAGCTACATTAAAGCTGAGTGTTAGTGATTGAAACTCACATACTGTATAGTAATGCGCATCACACACAGTGTTGAATTTAAAACAGTAGATTTGTAGAAGCCCTCTCATATACTGGCACCCAGTCCAGGGCTGGGGTTTTGTTCAAAAAGCGGACACCATCTTGTTCAACTTACTCCCATGAACCTTAAGTTCAAGGTTTGTAGTAGGGGTAAGCCAGTCTAAAACAAACAACAGGAAGGACAATTTTAAGATTAGGCGCCTTTTAAAATTTAAGGTCAGGCACCCAATCTAATTTTTTAATATTACGGACCATGAAATAAATCAGCCCACACTCTACGAACCTTAAGATAAGGGTTTGGGGCAGGGAAAACAAGTGGCATCTACTTTTTGAACAAGACTCCAGGGCTGTTTCCTGGCTCCCCATGACTCTGACCTGGATTAAGCAGGTTTGAGAATGAAAATGACTATCAATTTAAGTTGTGACATGTGAGTCCCTGTCTTGCACCCCAAAACACGAGGCTGAGTCTCAGTTCTTTAGCAAAACCAGCTTTATTCAAGTTGAAACAGGAACAGCACAGTTATTTATTGTAGAGGGATCTGCCACTCTCCTGTAAACAGACACAGCAGTTAGGCAGGGTCATTGCCAGGTTAGTGGCCAAGTAATACTGTTCCCTGCATTTTTAATGCTCCTTGCATCACCCATTGACGACAGGCACTTTTAGTGTGACCGCCACTGGCTCAGAGTTGGTTCCGCTGCAGCAGAGCCTGCAGTTGCCCCGGCAACAGACAAGCAATCTTCCATAGACGTGGCAGTTGCACTTTGGGACACATTTCAGCGTGCCATCCCGTTGGGTGGGGGGGGGGGTGAGGTGTTTCCTTAAGAGGCATTAGCTCTCTGGAAATGTGTTCTTTTGAATTGCGGTGTTTTAATTAACCTGAATTTAAATAATTATAAATAATAAAGGTATTATCCCCACCCCTCATGCAATAAGACGGTTAAAAGATTACACGAGAAGCATAAAGGATAATCTAGCTCTTTACTGACGGGTTCACGTGGTATTACAAACAGGAAGCCTATGACAGACTCTTTTCAAGCATGTGGGTGGCTTGAACTACTCAGTTTTGCCATCTTTCGTCGCCACGCTGAAAGGGTTTTCACCGGACAGAAGACATAATCTTCTGCCCGGCCTCGGATGGAAGACATACTCTTCCGCCCGGAAGCTTCAAAGTGTTGGCCGTAGGTGTCCATTCTTATATACTGGTTGCTCCATGTACAGGCTCCTTGGCTCCGAATCCAAACAAGGTCAGGACAGGACTCAAACCCCACCTTCAAACATACAGGAATAGCACAATGCCTACATACAGTTCTCATTCTCCCAACAAGGAAAGAAAATGGTGTTCTGACAGAAGACAGAAATATACTAGTCTGTCTTTAGGCTGACTATTCAATTGTCCAGTTGTCCTTTGGCTCTCTAGTACTGTGCTTGGCTCGGCAATTCTAAATACTGATGCAGTGCCCCTGTGTGCCCTACTTGGTCGGCCTGTATGAATGAGTCTATAACAGTGGGCACAGTGACATTAAACTTAATAAAAACACATAGTATAACAGGGGGGTCCCAAAAGAGTTCAGAAACCTCACATTCTCCGCCTCAGCTTTTCAACTGTCCAAGCCGGGCTCGGCCAGACAGGAGAGAACATCAGCATTGGTGTGTGCTGTTCAGGGACGGTGGTGAACATCAAAACCAAAAGCCTGAAAACTAATAAACCACAGAGTGAGCTGGGCATTCATATCCTTCTGTTTGTACAGCCCTTGCAGTGGGGTGTGGTCAGTAACCAGGGTAAACCGTCGACCCCAGAAGTAGTAATGGAGGGCCTCCACTGCCCACTTAATCACCAAGCACTCCTTTTCAATAGTTAAATAATTACTCTCCCTGCGTAGCAGCTTTCTGCTGAGAAACGTGATGGGGTGTTCTTCCCCCTCAAAACATTGGGAGAGCACCACTCCTAAATCGAAAGTGCTAGCATCTGTTTGCAGAATAAATTCCTTCAAAAAGTCTGGATTGCATAGAACCGGGAATGATGATAAAGTGGCTTTTAGGTACAAGAAGGCTTTCTCACAGGTGTCAGTCCAGACAATACTACAATTCCTTCTGCCCTTTGTCAAGTCAGTGAAGGGGAGGAGGCGGCCCAATGTGCAAAACTGGGAATGAACCACCTGTTGTACCCCGCGAGCCTGAGGAAGACATAAATGTGCCTCTGTGTTTCGGGACAGGGATGCGCAAGCACCACTCCCACCTTGTCCATTTGAGGCTTGAGCAAACCTTTTCCCATTGAATATCCCAGGAAATGTATGAACTACTGTTATATTAGTTGTTCACATCATAAAAGGCAGCATGATCTAAAGCATTTGGTTTGCTTTCTGATAATATGACCCCACGTTAGCAATTTAACCTTACTTTGCATTAATTATTAAAAAAATGTTATATGTTATACAGGGGTACATGGTTCCATAAGTAACGCAGCATAATATTCTCAGTTCTGTATAACCCAATTCAGACTTGTTGGGGACCAGAGTTTATCTCAGTAGCATTAGGTACAAGGCAGAAACTAAGGCTCCGTCCACAGTACTACATTTTCATTTAAAAACCTGCCTTTCATCAACGCTACCCTGGCTTTTTCAACCCAAGAAAAAAGGACACTTTTGACAAGTTTCCAGAGTTATATACTTCTGAAAACAGAGAGTCAGAATTGTACTGTAGATGGGCAAAAATGCAGTTTTTCGAAAAACACAGGCTGTCATCATGCTCTTATTTGTTTGTACTTATTACGTAGCCCTTTTCTGACTAGATCCTGCTCACTATAATGTCTCATACCCTGACTGGTCGCCCTTCATGGAAGAAAACCTGATTCCAACAGAGTACATAGAAGAGATGCTTTCCATAGCACCTGTTGTGTTGCTTATCTATATGCACCTAATCGTGTTGCTGCATACATTCACAAAAGCAATTAATCTACCAATCGCTACAGTTTTGTGATAAAATCTGTGGCTGGCAGCATTACCAATGTAGTGAAAAAATCAGAGCCCCATAAAAATAAGATTGTAAATAACCGAGTTGACAGTGTTATCAATAATTATAATCGGGCATTAATATGACACTGGGGCAATGCGCTGTGGTTCCTTTAAGAATTCCTGTATTTTTCTATTCTGTGAACTGCATGCACTGTTAATTTTGAAAGCACATACACCACGAGAGAATCTGATTTTCACAGGGCTCTGAATTTTTCACTACACATACTCCTCAAGGAGTTATCTGCTAATGTTTGCATGCCCATTGTAGGCAAATGTCTATGTTATTTTAGTGTGGATGAAGATAGTCTTGTAAACAATGTGAAAACACTATTGTGGACAGAGACCTTTTGCTTAAAAATGTCATTTTTTGGACAAAGCCTTACCCTGGACTGGGAGCTATTCATTAAAGGCCCCAGACATACAGCCCTAGTCACCAACTTAACTCTACTGTATCTCTACCACTTGCCAGAGAATCACAATTTCAGCTGATGCCTAACTGTCAGATTCACAACAGTGGTGATGTACTTGATATTTGTAAAGATTTCCCAGTTTTTAAAATCTGAAGAAATCAGCTTTGGGTTCAGTTTCTCTTTCGTTTTGATTTGAGATTTATAATTTTATTTTATCATCATTGAAATACTCTAACACCATTGCGTTTCTTAATAGATGTCACCATTTTCTACACTTGTTGCAAAGGACCGCTTCCTGAAAGTTGCGTCAAGTGACATCACTGCTGCAATATTATTTAAGCCAATATTGTAAGTCCAACATTGTCCAGGTTTGTGGATACAATCTAAAACCTTATGTGAGTGCTTTCCTTTAGTTCTCTCCAATTATACACAAATTCTTGGTTAACTTCTCTAAACTTTGATTTTTTTGTTTATGTATGATTCCTCTTCTTGACCTCTGCTTGTCCTTTTTTTAAGATTTAATCTCCCAGTCCCATACCTTATTTTACCCTAGTGGACTGCCAATTTAATCTGTGGTAGAACATTTATGAAATATTAGCTAGAAACAAGGTTCTTGCCAATAGGTAAGAGATAAATTTTGTTGTACTACTGAGAAAGGCATGCCATCAAGGGCCAGAAATGAAGGACTAGAAGATAAATATGAGTCTTGAATTAAAGCAAAGTTGAAACTCTAGCATGTAAGCCAAAAAACATAATCTTAACTTAATCTTAACATAATCACAAACAATTTAGTGCTTGAGGAACATGAACACACGTAGAGAATTTGCTTTAATTTTGAGAATCCACAAACTTGGACATTTAGAAAGACCAAGGGACTGACCTTTATTCCTTTTAACCTTTGATTTCATGCCCTCAATGATCACCGATGTCTGTAGCAACTGCTACAGAAAAAGAATGAAATTGCAGGTAGATTCAAAATTATTTCAACAACCCTTAAACAACATAATAACAAAAACTAAGGACATTAATTTTTTTCAGCAACCCCAAAAATATATAAAGAGAAATAATATTCTAAAAAAAAATAACATAATAATGCAAAACTACCAATCATGACATGTATTTTATTTTGAAATAACACACCTATGTCTCGTTCATGAAAACATTTTTTTCCTCCCATCTTCCTCTATGCTTTGTACTTAAGATAAAATGCATATTGGAACAGTGATTAGCACTATTGATTTAAAGCTCCAAGGTGATTTGGTTAGGAATCCCATTTTGTCACTGTCTGTATGGAGTTTGAATGTTCTCCACATTTCTGTGAGTGTTTTTCTGTACGTATTTTGCTTTTTGTCCCATAAGAACAAAACCTGTACCCAGATGAGTGAATGTGAGTATGCATTTGAGTGTACATTGAGTGTGCTTTATAATTTTCTTTTCTTCTTCTCTGCTTTTTTTACAGCACTCGCCCTTTAGAGCCTCTTTGTCACCAGATTTGAATGCTGGCTTCTTCTCATTCAGGGGATTTTTTAGATCCTTAGTAATCAAGGGCTTTCTGTAAGTTACAGTCACAATTCCAATTGGAATTATTGTCTGAAGAAAAGGGAACCAGTTGCCAAATAGGGCTCTCAGGTGTTGTGGTCTCTTGGGCTGCAGTTACTGGTCAGTATTACATGACTGTTGCCTAAGGCCAGGTTTATACTTCACACGACGCTACACATGCTCCTGCAGACACTACTGCCATGCAAGTGTTGTACTGTTTATACTTGTGCGTGTACTTTACATAAATCTGGAAGATTCCACCAGGTGACAGTGCAAGATATCATCACAGTGAGAACAGGTTTGGCTTCACTGTGTTGTGAATGGCCTGAAACACCCACTAAATTCCAATGACACCTTACTGCAATATCTCTGAAAAGGACCTTTAATGATTAAATCCATCAATCCAGGGATGTGCCCATTCCAGCTAGCATTGGGCACGAGACTGAAACAATCCCTAGACAGGGTATCAGCTCATCGCAAGGTAAATACAAGCACTCACATACACCAGCGTCACTTAAGTGTCACCAAATCTGCATATTTTTGGAAGGAAACCGGAGCACACTGTGGAAACCCAGCAGGAAAACATGTAAACTCCAGCAGGGAATCTCAGCGACATGACTCCCTGCAAGACAGCAGCGCTATCGCTCCACCACCGTGTCACCCCCACAGGTGTAATTCTTAACAGTGTTCATTATTTAAACGAAATTAACGATTTATCTGTAAAATGTAACATAAATACTTTAATGCATTTCATCATGGAAGTGATACCAAGTATAAATCTAAGGATTCTAAATGTGCTGAGAGCTGGAAAATCATACATTTAATGTGCTCAGTGTGGCGATCTATTGCTGCTTGCTGCTGCTGTCAGTTCAGGAGGAAGCCCCAGAAAAAAAAGACGGCACAAAAGATGGAATGTGAGACTTTTAAAATGTATTGTGTCATTACAATCGAGTATATATGACGCTTGAATATAAAAGCACCACAAATGCATCTGTGTGTTGGCATTTTGCTTCACCGCATTGAACCATTCATCAAAAATCACAAGCGCACACATCGATCCCGCAGGATCCTCAAAGCGGCTTTCTGTCACATGTAGATAGTAACCAGAGACTCTGACGTCACGTTCCAACTTTTATCACATTCTGCCCCTTTTGAGTTTGAGCTATCTTTTGTATTTAGTAATTTTTTAATTGTTTATTTAATTTAATTCTCTTAAAAGGATCAAACATATTGGTATGTAAACATTACTGCTGGAAATAAAAAGTGTCAATAAATACAGATAATGTTACAGGTATGAAGCAGAAAAGGAGGATTGCACAGAAAAACAATAAACTCCAGAAGTTGTAATGGAAAATACCATTAAAATGTAGAATGTGATTTATAAAAAAACAGATTTCTAGTCCAGCAGTTTCTAAAGGAGAAGTCACATCATCAACAACAACAATAACATTTATTTATATAGCACATTTTCATCCAAATGATGTACTATAGTTCAAAGTGCTTTACAGGATGAAGATGAAGATGAAAAATAAAATTAGGCAATACTAATTAACATGGAATAAAAGTAAGGTTCAATGGCCAGGGAGGACAGAAAAAAAAAAAAAAACTCCAGACGGTTGGAGAAAAAAACAAAATCTGCAGGGGTTCCAGGCCACAAGACCACCCAGCCCCCTCTAGGCATTCTACTTAACATAAATGACCTCAATCAGTCCTTATGGTTTTCAGGCTTCACATGGAAGAACTTGATGATGACGGTCATGTGGACTTCTGGCCTTTAATCCATTAATGTAGGGACATCATGGTGCTTTGATTAGGTGGTGGTGGCGCAGATCAGCATCACAGAAAACTGGAAAAAGAACAGCAGAGAAAGTAGGGGTTAGTATGGATTTCGGAGCCACCAAGAATGATAATGATAATTAAATACATATGCAGATATCAGTTTTAAAATAAAATGAAGATATGAGAAAGATATGTTAAAATAATGAGTTTTTAGCAGATTACACTCAATTTAAATGCACGCCTAGTTTCAAAAAGAGGGCAATGCATTAAAAATAGCTTTTAGTTCATCTTGTGTCACAGATGGGAATTTTTGTAATTAGGTAACATACAGTAATTAAAGTTTCCAACTACCTGTACATATTTTTTTTGTAAAGGGAGGCCTTCTTTATTGTATAAGACCAGATAGTATCTTTGGTGAATGTGTTTTTTCCCACAAGTTCACAAGTAAACAGTCCTACTGCACATCTTGCTCATTCACAAATATCCAAGGGAAATTAGGGTACGGATAACTTCAAAGTGAGTTTTTAAAATGTTTAGGATTTGGAAACCCGATTTAGCAAGTTTGGAAATTTCTTTCACGTTTTGGTTCACAGCATTTTTATATTTTGAAAATTACATTTTTGAGCTTTGTTTTATATACATGTTTACATTGGTTTGTTTCAGAAAAATGTAATTTTTTTCATCTATTTTATTTTATTGCACTACATTTCCAATTTAGAATCCTCTATGGATGGTGACACACAGGAGGCAGCTAAAGGGCTTGAAACAGGGTAATTCCATGCTGGACCAGGGGTAGCAGTTTGCACTAACCCATTCCCTTTTTCTTCTGCAGTCCACCCAAGGGATATTCCACCTGGGCCCCGATGACATCACTTCCAGTTCCGGGCCTGATGACATCACTTCCGCCACCCAGTTTTAAAAACACCATTTTGTTAGCTATGCATCAGTTCTGTTTTGGACTCAACTCTGTAAAGAGATATTGATGCTTTTTGCTCTCTTTTTTCACCCAGTCTTCAAGTATATGGGGTGACTACTCTAAACCTTTATCTGTGTTCCTCACTTTATTTGACAACGGAGAATGAGTTGCAGGGGATTTGTCCTGGTTGGTAATAAATAATAAATTGTAGTGCCGTTCAGGAGCCCCTCTGTCCATCCATCAATCCATTTTCCTAATCTATTTATTCAAGATAGCATCGTGGGGCAACAAGAGCCTGATTTTGATCCTCTAGTATTGTCTCATGGCTCCATTGTCTTGCTTTGGTTTTCATCTTAGTTGTTTGGCTCTAGTAAAATATTAGAACTTTAGTGAATAACTCTTTTTCAGTTCTAGTCCGACAACAATTATGTTGGATTTCTGGCTTGAAGAAAACTCACAGTACTTTCAACCTTTCCTTCTGTTTTTGAATCTTTTTTCAGTCTTCTTTTTGTTGTTGGATTTTATCCCTAAAAGAAATCTGCCATCTCCTGGTAAAGCTGTTGTAAACGTCTTAGTAGTTGCTCTTAACCACTCATGGCCAGAAGATTACCCAGGGTGGACAATTTGAGGAAAAGACAGACAGTGGGCACCCATCCAGCAGAACTGTGCCTGATGTTCATGTAACTAGCATAACAACATGGAGCAAAGTTATAGATGTCATGCCGAATAAGATACATTGTCCACATGACATCCTCTCTGAGCTCTCCTGACTCCATTGTTTATTAGTGAAACAGTGGAGGTTCATACGATAAAACCGCTCCCTAAAATGAAAAATTAAATTAAATGCACAAGTAGTAAATTCAAGTATGGTGGCAAGAGCATAAACCTATGTATTTCTATATTTGTATCATGATATATTGAAGATCATAGTGCTTCTTCTACTTTTAGACAACAATATTTATTTATATAGCACATTTTCATACAAATGATGTACAGTGGCTCAAAGTTCTTTACAAGATGTTGAAAGAAAAAAGAAAAATATAAAAATAAGATTAGGTAATACTAAGTAAGAAAGAATAAAGTAAGGTAGGATGGCCAGGGAGGACCATCCATCCATCCATTATTCAACCCGCTATATCCAAACACAGGGTCACGGGGGTCTCCTGGAGCCAATCCCAGCCAAGGCAGGAACAACTCCCCAGGCAGGGCGCCAGCCCACCACAGGGCCAGGGAGGACAGGAAAACAAACAAAAAAAAAAACTCCAGAGGGCTGCAGGAAAAAAAAAAACTAAATCTGCAGGGGTTCCAAGGCCACAAGACTGCCCAGCCCCCATTGAGCAAATAATTGTGTTTAATGGTTTCCATAAAAATTTGTATCTGTCATCCATACACTGACTAATTGCAAAAAGAATTTATTCAACTTTTAAATGATAACACAAACCAGCTACCAGTAGTTTAAAAAATGTCCTTTTGGCAGTGTAACCTTTTCTGTTACAAAGGGAGCAATCTAGATGATAAACAAAAAGCACAAATGATGAATTCAGCTAGAAGCAATCAGCATATCAGCTACATGAACATAGAATAATCGCTGAGCCACTTGTAGAAAAGAGAACTCACATGTCTATATAGAATTCCAAATGCGCATTGAGTTGCCATTTGCAGATGGGTAAATGCTAGAAGCTGGGGTATATCAGAGAGGTCAAGAGTGAATGGTTTAGACTAATATCTATCTTGAATCCAAAAAACAGCATACACTTGATTATTAATTTCAGTCAATTGAATACAGTCTGAATACTGGCTTTATGACAATTTTATGTTGATGAGTTTATAGAATAACTTGGGCAACAGATATTGTATACTGTTGTCATGTATGGGCACATAGGGGACATATTAAGGGTTCAAGTGATTGTAATTCCCCACCGCTCCAGGGGTTGGTGCTGTGTCATGATGCATTTTCTCTTCCACCCTCTTCAAACTGGAAGATTGATGGCTGTAACACCACTTCCGGTGTCCGTCCACCTGGACCCAGCTCTTCCTCTAAAAGCTGAAGATCCGCCATATTGAATCAGTTCAATCACGTCTGTAAAAATGTCTGTTTTCTTTTGTTTTCCATTCTTTTATTTTTATGGGGTTACCAGAGTGGTGCCCCAAATCTTTATTGTGGTCTTATCTTTCTCTTACACTGTATGTCTCTACTCTCCACTAACCAAAAGGGTAATGGCTAAAGGAGTTGTGCTGGGAGAAACCAGATATATTGCACACATTTTTTAAACTCCCCTGTGAGTTTCATGGGGCTCATCCAATGTTTCATATGTTCAATGTTCATATCCTCTGCCAGTTTTCATGCTTTCTTCATCTCTGCATGGGTAATGTGACCTGTTATCTGAGCTGCTGCTTTATCCAGTGTGATTTATGCATGCAAATCATGACTTAGGAAATTTTTTGTTTCCTTGTTCTCCCAGTTTGCACATTGGTTTTGTCCAAATATTCCTGTTTTCTACAACATCCATGGAGATTATATTGATCTGGTAATGTAAATGTTAACTTCCTACAATAGTAACATTATATACTTTGAATTTTTTAACAGAAGAAATAAGGAGAGGAAAAATATTTAACAGAAGGAAACAAGAGAGAGTAAGGCCAAAAAGAAGAGTGGATCAAAAGCCTGTAAGGCAAAAATGAAACTAAACAGCAAGGCTGAATATGCAAACCAGAATATGCCAAAGTAAACGCGTGAAAACCTTGACTCTGGTCTCTTTGATCACTAGTGCCCAGAAATTTGGACATAGTCTTCCCCTATGTTATGTAGGTGGGAATCAATGAGATAATACACTATATGGTCAAAAGTTGGTGGATACTACTCTACTATATGAACATGTTATACATCACATCCTAAAACCATGTGTACTGTCACACACGTGCGATTGGGAGACATCTGAAAGGTCTTAAGAATAGTACTACCATGCCAGACCAGGGGGTGGCGAGCTGTACTAACTCTCTTTCTCAATCTTCTACAGACCATCCACAGGAAATCTCGCCAGGTCCCCGCGCCACGGATTACATCACTTCCAGTTCAGGCACCAGTGATGATGTCACTTCCGGTCCCGAAAAGTCACTTCCTGTTCTGGCCCCAATGACGTCACTTCTGGTCCCGGGCTTTAAAGCTTCCATCTTTTCCTATTACATTCAGTTCTGTTTTGGACATGACATGTGATCATCTCAATCAATGTATACCCATTTGCAGCCAAGGCACAATATACGGGTGGCTGCCCCAAACCTTTTCAAGTCTGTGGTCTGCTTTTGTGATAGCACTAATATAGATTTGGCCTCTGCTTTGCGTTTATAACAGCCTCCACTCATCTGGGAAGGCTTTCCATGAGATTTTTGAGTATGTCTGTGTAAATTTGTGCCCATTCAGTCAAAGGAGCATTTGTGAGGTCAGGTACTAATTTTGGACAAGAAGACCTGGTTCACAATCAATGTTCCAATTCATCCCAAAAATGTTTAATAGGGTTGAGGTCAGGATTCTTTTCAGGCCACTCAGGTTTCTTTATGTCTATATAGACCTGTCTTTGTGCACAGGGACTCAAACATGCTAGAACAAAAATGACCCTTCTCCAGATTATTGCTAGAAAGCTGCAAGTGTACAGTTGTCTAAAATGTCTTTGTATGCTGTAGCCTTAACAGAGCCCTTCACTGGAACCGAGAAGCCCAAACCTTGAAAAACAGCCCAAACCATTATTCCACCTCCACCCAACTTTATTATGCAGTCTAGAAGGTAGTGGTCTACTGGCATCTGCCAAACCCAGATTTGTACATTAGAATGCCAGATAGTGAAGTGTGAACCACCACTCTTATCACTCCAGAGAACAATGGCAGTTTCCACTGCACCCAAGTTCAATGGGAGTATGCTTTACACCACTTTCTCTTGGCATTGCACATAGAGATCTTAGGCCCATATGCAGCTGCTTGACCACTGAAACCCATTTCATGAAGTTTTCAATGCAAAGTTTTTGTGCTGATGTTGCTTCCAGTGGCAGTTTATGGCTCTGTTGCAAGTAACGCAACACATAATAGATGATTTTTAAACAGTATGCAATGTAGCTATCACAGATCCCAGAGTTGCGTGGTCTGTCACTTCGTGACTGAGCTGTTGTTGCTCTTTGACACTTCCACTTCACAATAATAGCTCTCTTACAGTTGACCTGTCCAGATCAAGTTTGCCATATTTAAAGCTTCTGAGCTCTTCAGTGTGACCCATTGCTTGAATAACAAATGAGGTGACTGATATGGGTGTCCACATATTTTTTGGCCATGTATTGTATGTCACGTGACCCCTATGTCAGGTGACTAGCAGTGTATGGCGACCATAAACAATATGGCTATGATCATGCAAAAACATACAAAATGGCAGTGCCTGTGAAAATAAACCAAAACACCAACCGTGAGAACATTATGAAAATGATTTTAAAATATCAGCATTATTAAAACATTACATAATAATAAAAATAAACAGCAGATTGAATTACATAACAATAAAAATTCCCAAATGACACTTCAGTATAAACATTTGGTAAAGGATATTTTTTAATAATATTTTCATCATTACATACAATATGATTTAATCATCTTTGTTTTCACATATTTTCCTGAAAACCAACCTTATTTTTTTTTCATGGTCTGTTCTAGACGTTTTATTTAGAAGTAAAATAAATACTTAAAAGATTTTTGAGTTTTTTTCTTTTATGTAGCTGGACTAAGGCAGCAGCCAAAGACCACACAGACTGAGATTTGAAAACCCCCCTTTTATTTCACAGCATGCCTTTGGGTTACAGCTCAAGATCATGTACTGACTCTAAACTGACCTTACTTGATTTTATTCATTTCTTTGTACATTGGAGACATTTTTCTCTCTTAACACTTGAATCTTGTATGTTGCCAAGTGTGGCTCCAGTGAAGGTAAATTTCTGCTTACTCTGACATACTTTGGGTCAGTATATCTTCATCCATAATTAAGACATGAAAGAAACAGTTGAAAATGATCTATAAACCAATTTTCCATTATTGTTTAACTTTTAAACCATTCTTGAGGAATGAACAGAGGCTGTGCCAACCTAACCAAACTGGCAGATATGTTGGCACAGTAGTGGCCCTCACTGGGATTCTAATGCATAATCGAGATTATGTTAATCTGTTACTGAAAATGGCTTGTTAACTTCCTACAATATTAACATTATATACTTTGATTTTTTTTTTAACAGAAGAAATAAGGAGAGGAAAAATTTTTAACATAAGGAGACAAGAGAGAGAGTAAGGCCAAAAAGAAGAGTGGCTCAAAAGCCTGCAAGGCTCTTAACACATGAATGTTGACTTGTTACCAAGTGTGGCTCCTGCATAGGTAAATTTCTGCTTACTTTGACATACTTTGGGTCAGCATACCTTCGTCCATATTTTAGATATGAAAAAGAACAGTTGAAAATGCCCTATAAACCAATTTTCCATTATGTTTAACTTTTAATTCTTTTGGTATGAACAGTGGCTGTGCCAACCTAACCAAAGTGGAAGATATGTTGCCACAGTAATGGCACCCAGTGGGATTCAAATGCATAATTATACTTTATCACAGGAAATTCTCAGCCTCATGGTCTGAAATTACATTTTACTTGAGAAACCAAATAATAAAAAAAGTTCAAAATCTAAATGATAAATTCATCACAATAGCAATTCAACTCATGACAAAAGCAATCTGACTTTACATTGAAAAGATGAGATTGGCAAACTAATGTGTAATTGGCCAGGGGTATTTCATTAAATGCTTTGATTCATTACCAATGTTTTATGTCTAACTAATATTACCTGTATTGTTCGTTTTATGTAGGAACTATCTATGAAAATTAATAAAGTTGTTTTAAATAACTGATTACACAAGTTGTATGCTCAAACAACAGCTAATTAATTGTGCTAGTGTACAGTATTTGGAAATAAATTTAACAGTCATTTATTTATCCAAAGTGACTGAAATTCATAAGCTCATGAATACATGCAAACTGTAGGTGAGTTAATCTCAAGCACTGAACAATTGGTGCTGTTCAAAACAGATCAGAAAAGATTTCAAAACCTGAGGCTTTCAAAGAATATTTCTTAGTAATATGCATAAACCTTTTCCAGTGTGTTAGGAGCACATTTTCTTCAATGTATGTTTTCATTTAGCATTTTTAAAAATATTTTTAACATTATTCTGGTGGCATTTTGTGTACTTCTTTTTCATGGCGGCTGCCATCTGAGAGTTTTTAGCTGTTGCCTTTGTCACACACATGGCATCATGGCGGCGAGACGAGATAAATGATGGCAGTGTGCTTACAGCATCTAAACTGTAAGCAATTATAAACAGATCTTATGAAAGACTAGTGCTTGAGAAAATGTAATAAAATTTTTGAAAATGATTTTGGTTTTGACTGTGGTTTTGCTCCCCAAAACTTTGGTGAACATTCAAACTAATTTTGTGTTTTGGTCTTTGCTAGCATCCCTGACTATGCCATTGTCACTAAAAACCTCTATTGATCTCTCACTCAGAGTTGGCGGATGGGGTGAGGCATCAATATGCTTTGGTCAGAGCAGCATCTTCACATCAGGGTTCTTCTTTTACATTCTGAAATAATAATGCAAAAGAAAGTTAAGTGTGAACTGTAAGGGATCATGAACGTGAAGAATTTTTCTAGGGTTTCACTGCTAGACCAGAGTGCTCCTAAACTGGAAAGTTATTTGCCATTATTTTCAATGACACTATCCACAACTAAGTGTTTTAGCAGTGAGTAGTTTAAGAAACTCCTGCATGCAGCAGTTTTTAAGCATTTTCAGCCAAATGCTTGTTCCATTGAAATCAATGATAACAATCAAAAGAGTGTTTTGGAGGCGTTTTTATAGGAAGTCAAGGCCTCTTCTTGGAAAATAAAAAACATACAAATGTTCCTTCAAATCAAGGGATAAAAATTCAACAAAAGTTATAGGTATACATATTAGTTTTAATCATGTTAGAGTTTAGTACAGATGTTTTGTCATAGGCAGAGCAGGCATTCTTTCCTTACAGTGTTTTGCATGTATTGCTTGTGCATTTCAGGATTTATCAGTATTAGCAAACATGTTTAAGTGAGTATTAATATCTGTTTTTAAACTGAATACTAGTAATGTGTCAGTAATATTTTTTAGTTGATAAAATATGTTTAGTCCTTCGTGGAGTAATTAACATCCATTCAATTTTTCCATCCCCAATCTAAACCTATTTGCTGTGGATTGCCATTTTAGGCAAATCTGTTTGACTTTCTGATTTTTGCTATCTACTCTACTTTTGTTAACAAATATTTGTTTAAAAGATTCTTGTTTATAAGTCAGTTTACGGTGATGTTTGCAATTATGTATGAATTCTTTAAATATCCTGAAGTCTTTTGTGCTTTATGGGTGGCCCAAGGAGGTGTGGATACCCTGATGTCACCACCCTCCTTCTGGCTATTTACCTGGTGCTTAGAAGGCTCAGGAGTAGGGGATCCTTTACTTTTTTTATCTGAAGTTGTTTCAAGTCATTTGTAAGTATTATTTTCTTGTGGATTTACTGTTTGTTGACACATATTTCTGAGCTGTTCCTGGATTCTGATTTTGGCTTATGTTTTGGAACTTGTGTTCTTGGAACTGCCTTTTCAGCATTCTTATTGTATTTCTCTGTTTTTTATAAATGAAAGTTTTGCTTGTAATGATTCTTTTGTTGCCCTTTTGAGTAGAAGCCAGGGGTTTATTGTCATCCTTCACCTCATGGAGCTTTTAGCTAGTTATTTTGCCATCTTTTCTTGTTTTGTGGCCAGTGAGGAGTAGTTGGATTAGTGTGAGCCTGTAATGGGCCACTCTGTGATGGTCATGGTCTACTGTGTGGCTATATTATGGAGACCTAACACCCATTTTTGCTAAGTTTAAGACTCCACTTCATAACAGAGTTTTAGTACCTTTTTTGGAAAATATTTAGATAACTTGCAATTCCAAATGGAAGACATTTAAAAGAGTAACTCTCAAAGGACATTTTAAACATAGCCAGCTTACTATTATGTGGGTGTGGAAATATTGGTCAAAAGCCTAAAGCAGCATGTAATGATTACTGACAATCTGAGGAATGTGATTTCCTCCACAGTAGGAGGAATATTCAGTACCTGTCTCTTTACAGCTTTGTTCAACTTTTTCCAAGTCCATACATACAGTATAAGTACATTGCCATTTGGTTTTGTTGGCACTATTGGTATGCTGAGGTTAACTTTAGCAGATTTTTCACATTCTGTTTGTGGATGACATAAACTTAGAATGAGTATGAATTTTATCAGTAAGCTGTGCTGGCTTGTAATTTTCCCAAACATTCTAACCAGCCACCAGGACTGCACAATGAAACCTCTGGTTGTTCTACCCCCTCTCTGTCTCACTCAAGAATTTGTATGTTTAATGCCTCTTCACACAAGGAAATACACAAACTGAGTATAAAATTATTTTTTGTGTCATGCTTGGTTTTTGTTGTTGTTAGAGTATATTGCCTCCATTTTGGCTATAAAGCATTTCTACAGGCAGAAGAAGCAGTGCATTTCCTAATATTGGGCTTGGTCCATTCAAAGAGCTAATGTACCCAGAGGATGACCAATCTTTTATTTTTTAGCAAATAACTGACAAACAGAGTTACAATGTAAACAGCTAATCAGCAGGTCAAATTTCAGCATGCAAGACTAAAATAGTGAGTCTTCAGCTTGGACTTAAATGCTCAGACAAGGCAAATCATTTCACAGTTTTGTAGCCTTGTAACTATAAAGGCTTGGTCTCTCTCTCTCTGTCTCTGTAATTATAGTTTATCCTTAGAACCTTTAGATGACTAGCACTTAGAGATTATAATCTATACTGCTATATATTTATATATATATATATATATATATATATATATATATATATACTAGCTGTCCCCGGTGGCTCTACCAGTAGTGAAACAAATTTGTGAGGAGGGCCCTGCCCGGCTCCCCACTCCTGATGTCACGCTTTCACCCACCCCTCGGCCCGCAGCCTCTGTCTCAGATTAGCACGAATCTATCGCTCCTTTAAGCGATATGATTCTTAGACCGGTGAGAGAAGTTGCAAAGTCAACCGGAATGGTCAAGCAAATTATAGAAAAAAACTTGATTTAAATCCATTAAGTAGTGCCCCAAGGCTGGTGTGTGAGTGAGGAGGGCCCTGCCCCATCCCCTCGACCTGCTGCATCTCTCTTGGATTCGCTCAAATAAATTTGTACTGCAAGAGAACTATGATACTTAGCGTGATGAGAGAAGTCACAAAATCAACCGGAATGTTTAAGCAAATTATAGAAAAAAACCTGATATACAGACAGACAGACATATATACTGTATATAGATAGATAGATACTTTAGTAATCCCAATGGGAAATTCACATTCTTCAGCAGCAGCATACTGATACAATAAATAATATTAAATTAAAGAATGATAATAATGCAGGTGAAAAACAGACAATAACTATGTATAATGTTAAATGTTAACATTTACCCCCCCCGGATGGAATTAAAGAGTCGCATAGTTTGGGGGAGGAACGATCTCCTCAATCTGTCAGTGGAGCAGGACAGTGACAGCAGTCTGTCGCTGAAGCTGCTCTTCTGTCTGGAGATGATACTATTAAGAGGATGCAATGGATTCTCCATAATTGACAGGAGTCTGCTGAGCGCCCTTCGCTCTGCCACAAATGTTAAACTGTCCAGCTCCATGCCAACAATAGAGCCTGCCTTCCTCACCAGTTTGTCCAGACGTGAGGCGTCTTTCCTCTTAATACTGCCTCCCCAGCACACCACTGCGTAGAAGAGGGCGCTCGCCACAACTGTTTGATAGAACATCTGCAGCATCTTATTGCAGATGTTGAAGGACGCCAGCCTTCTAAGGTAGTATAACCGGCTCTGTCCTTTCTTGCACAGCGCATCAGTATTGGCAGTCCAGTCTAATTTATCATCCAGCTGCACTCCCAGATATTTATAGGTCTGCACCATCTGCACACATTCACCTCTGATGGTCTATGAGGGGTCTGGGCCTCCTAAAATCCACCACCATATATATACAGTCATCCCTCGCCTATCGCGGAGGTTATGTTCCAGAGCCCTACACGATAGGTGAAAATCCGCGAAGTAGCTACCTTATATTTATTTTATTATTTATATATATTTTAAGGCTTTATAAACCCTTCCCACACTCTTATAAACCTTACCGCCTTATTATGTCCACATACAACTCGTTTTGCGCCCTGGTTAAAGGACACTGTGGCCATAGATCTTATATTCTTTTCCACCTTTTTAAATAAAACATATCCAAACCTTTTACCTTTTCAGCAATCGTTAGCATCTTCCATTGGCGCTTGGGCACAGCCCCTGAAGCAGTAGCAGGAGCAGATCGTTTTGGAAGCAATAACGAAGGGCTTGACTATGCACAAAGATAAACACAAAAGAGCACAAAAGTTAACTCTTTACACAGCAAAACACGTTGATGCTGAATGAGCAAGACGAGACTTCCTGGTTAACGTAGCGGAATCGAATATGGTGCACCATCACTGAGCCAATCAGCACACAGGAACTTAACTGCGTGCTCTGATTCGGTAGCTTCTCAGACATCCGCCAATAGCGTCCCTTGTATGAAATCAACTGGGCAAACCAACTGAGGAAGCATGTACCAGAAGTAAAAAGACCCATTGTCTGCAGAAACCTGCGTTATATATTTAGATATGCTTACATATAAAATCCGCGATAGAGTGAAGCCGCAAAAGTCGAAGCGCGATATAGCGAGGGAATACTGTATGTATATATATATATATATATATATATATATATATATAAAACGTCAGAACTGGAAGTAAGTGGAAAATGTGCACCAGTGAGGTGAAATGTGAAATGCTAGTGCTGTTGTCTAAGAAAATTTTCAATACATGAGTAAGGTAGTTGTTGTAGTAGTAGTAATGTTAGCAGCAGTAGTACCATTGTTGCATGTACGGAGTACTGTGACATTTTTATGTGTTGAACAAAGTTAAGTAACTATAGGGTTAAGTGGAAGGAGACATGGCATGGGCTAATCAAGAACAAAGACTAATTGAGGATCAAGTCAAGAGTTAACGCAAGCAAAAACACAGATACTGTCAAAGGTAGGAAAATACTCTGAGTAAGTGCAAGGAGCCTGCTCATACAGTAAAATACATTAATTGCAATGAGCTTTAGGTAACTGCTGTGACAAAGTTATGACAACATAGGAAGAAGATGCAGGATGTGTGACAAAGCATGAATGTCAGGTGTAGGATAAAGTCAAATATTAGACTAAGGCCGAGGCATGTCCACCACATTTTTGAAGTGGGTCCTAATCCAAGATGTTGTCGTATCTCTACTCCACTACTGTGAATTTCTTATGGCAAGAATCCTTCACTGAGTCAACAGTCAAATTTAGCTTATGCTAATATACAGTAGCAGCCTACATTGTCTGCAGCCCTTCCTCTTCCTATTCTTTGAGGCCCACATCAAATTCTAAGCTATAGTTGGCTATCATCAGTGTGAATGGTGAATCGTGTGAGACCTGAAATACACACCATGACTCTTCAGTTGGCTTCCACTGGATTATTAACAATGTCATTTCTCTTGGTGGTGAGTCTTATGTTTGCCTGTTCTCAGCCGTGGCCACACACTGGTAAAACAGCATTTTTATAATGACTTGAATAGCCAAATGCAACTCAGGTTTTTGACCTTATCACCCTTCACTTAACCCTTGATACCACTGTTTTAATAACCACTTTTTATATTTACCTCCTGTGATCCTTGGAGTAATTTCTCATGATATTTGGCCCTAGTGACATTGTAGTTAGATTTAAATGCTCTTAGTTTCTCCTGAAACAGCACATGTAATCTGATTTTTCTTTTTAATTTGCACTTATGAGTAGTTTATCGATTGTGGTTGCTCTGGTATATTTCCTCATGCACCTGTGATTGTATAAGGCGCTTTAGATTCAAATGACAAAATGTAAATGTACTATATTAGAAACTTGTCAATGAAAAGGGTCAGAAAAATATTTTATAATGTCCTGGGTCAGTGTTTTTTAATCTATTTGATACAAATAAAATCCAATATTTGATCATCCTAGATGACATATTTGTCATCTCACATTGGTACCAGCCCTTAAATCAACAAGACCATTTTCCTGGTCAGGATCCAGAAGGTCATGTTACCTCATAATGTACAGAACAGTTGTATCACTGATGCTCCCCATAGATGCTACTTGATAGGAAATACAATTTTGTAATCTGTCAGCATTTGGTTTCTCTTCAGAGCCAAGTCTTTTATTGTGGAAACAGGGCTTGGAGTTAGTGTCATAAAAGGCAAAGTAATTTGAAACTTCATGGATCTGACGAATGGCAACTGTCGGTTGTGGTCAGGGCTGCACTCGTTCATAGTCATTAGTCTTTTTTACTGGAAATGACTGAAGAGACAGCTTCCAAAAGAGAAAGATTTAATTGGGAAACCACTGGCTGAGTTTAGTTAAAAAAGGAAGGAAAGGGACCTTTAAGCAAACCAGGACCAGCATTTCAGGAGCATGTGACCATTTCAATTTAAATAAGAAACATAGATATGCTTTTAAATGACTGAAGGAAAGGAATAGCTACACATACGCTGAACAATGTTGTAATTTCTGTAGGACACTGGAGAATTTAGATCATGAAGTTCCCAAAGGAAAAGAGATGCAGTCTTCAAGGTGCACACATCTATGAAATATTCTGTCATAAATCTAAAGGCAAGTTGAGCAGTACAAAAGGAATAGAATTAACAGAGTCCATCATTTCTGATCTATCATTTTGCAAGAAAATATCCTCAAGATTCACAAACTTGTGCTCTTTTGTATTACTGTTTCTAACTTGGTATTATCCATGTGTTGGTTAAAAACTTTCAATAAATCAATCAATGAGTATTTATTTTATGTTGCAACTTCCACATAAAGCTCCAGGAAATTTGCATTGCCAACTAGAAAAGGGTAATTGAACATAAGATGCTTGAAGACACTGCTCGGAGCATGACTTTTACTTGGTTACTTAATGCACATAGTGGATGATCTCATTATCTCATCCAGAGGCTTTCAAAAGCTGCAAGAACTTCAGCTTAGCTACATGGTTCCATAGTTGAATCCTGATTCTTAAAGCCCTTGGCATGAAGAATTGTTTCTTAGATTCTAACTTCACAGCATTTCTTCTTAGTCTCCACTAGATGTTCTTGAGTTCATGAGTCAGAGTTTAACTGGAAGACTTTGAGAGGATAAGTTTTATATTTGACTTTGACAACTCTGAAGATCTGCATTAGTCCCCAAGACAGCCTCTCTGCTCAAGACTAAAAGGGTTTAATTCCCAGACTACGACATGCCCTTCACTCCAGATGCTCCTGTCTGGGCAGTGTCTAACATGGTGACCAGAACTGCACACAAAAAATGCTCTTTGTTTTATTTGCAATACATTTTATGATGAAACCCAACATTTTATTTTCCTTTTTAATTGCTTCTGCAACTTTGCCAAGATGATGAGCCTGTTCTTTGGACATACATAAACAGCTAAATCCTTTTCAAGCATTTTCCCATGTAGATCAACTTGGTCCAACTCAATATTCTTTTTACCGGTATGTAGCATTTTATGCTTTTTGATATTAAACTGCATTTTCCATTTATTTGCCTAGTTTTGAAAATTGTCCAGGTCATTTTGAATTTCTTTCATTGCCTCCACAGTATTTATTATCTTCAAATTTTACTTTCATTTCAAAATTTCAAAAGATTGCTAATTATATCTCTTGTAAAGCATCAGAAGACAGGTTTGACTATCATTCTTAATATCTCTGGAAAATAATGAAACAAAATAAACTTAAATTAAATATACAGAGACGGTTGGACATTTATGAAGTAGTGTCTGTTAAAGGTTAAATCAAAAACTAACATATAAAGGTGTATCATTGTTATAATTTCTTTGGGCTTGGTGGGCTTCCGCTATCAGTATTTCCACTGAAAAAAACCTTCTTAATACATTTTGATTGAAGATCTTCAAAAGGTAAAACCATTTAATCATCATAAGCAGCATCAGCTTCATTGGCTCTGTATGACTCACCCCTGTGTAGACATCTCTATAAGGTTCCTATATTTGATAATAACATGTTTGTTCGTAAATTTCATACAGAGGTTGTATCTTACAGTGTTTTACAAATAGTACAAAAAATACAGTTACGAAAATTAATAAAAGATAGGAATAGAATCTCCATGTGCACCACTATGTGCTGAATGAAAGTTGCTTAAAATTCCTGTAGTCACTCTGTAACATGATGTACTCAAGGCATAACCACTGGTGAAAGTTCTGTTATCATTACTTCATCCTCTTGATCCTCTACATGGCGGAGAGTTGTCTGTCCTCATCTTCAAAGATTTCAAAAGCAGACAAAGTTATTATTGATCTCCTGGTTTTGGCCCTTTTTCTGGTCTTCATTCATCCCCTGGCTCACTCTCAAACTTTGTCTGTTTGCAGATGTAATAATGCAAAAGTATGCAGAACAGAATCAGATTCATATAAAATGCATCTTTTTTATTTGTTTAATTATTTTTTATAAATAAGAAGCTATATGCACACTGTTCCAGATTCCATGTCAGCCAGCTGCTCTACTTGCAGCTCTGATATCAAAACAGACTAGCCATGGCGTTTTTCACTTATGGTAAACGATGTAAGTCGCATTATTCAAACACTGTGCCGAATGTCAGGAGCTACAAAGGAGAAGGGCTTCAAACTATGTGTTTCAAGCTACATCCATAATAACGAAGGTATGATCCAGATGAATTAAAAACGTGTCTTCTATGAACATACACGGAACAAATATGTGATTATGTTAGGCTTCATAATAAAAACAGAATTTGAATAATTATCTCTTAAACTGTATTCAGGGACAGGTGAATATGTATGTAAGTGTGATATTGTAATGGCACTGGACAAGTATACTAGCCAGGGATCAGTCACCAAAAGAACGAGTTGGCATTACATCATCAACAGCAGGAGTGCCTGTAAAAACGGCAATTCTGCACAGTTGCACAGGATTTTTCCAACTAGTGCGGCAAAAGACAAGCTGTCATTTTAAGGATAGTGAGCTACCTCAAACAGCCATGTAAAGAGCAGAGATTCCATCCATTGTGGCATTTGGTGCTGATGCTACAAAACATAATAACATGAGTCTGCTGGACATCTTACCTTGTGAAAAGCAAATGTCTTTGTCTGAGCCAGCAAAACCATGAATGCCAAACTGCTGCTTCATTGTAAGAGTCTTAATTTGTTTCCTCAAGCTGGATGATCTCCTCTCTGAGAGACATGTTCTCTTCAAGTGCTATGTCTGCTAGCTGGATTCAGAGTCAAAGCGTAGTCATGGTCCTCAAGGATTTTATCATCCTCCTCCTCGCTTGTTTTGTCATCCTCCATTGGTTGCTTTCTCCTTTCCCATATCCCCTATCTTCAACATGGAACAAAGAAATTGTTCCATTCAAACAATGCAGGAGCCGCTCCCTTCTTCAACAGTTGTTGCCCTGGCTCACAAAAATCGTAGCCATAAAGCTCTCTCTCTGGATAGCAATGATCATTTAGATCGTGTTTCCACATCGAAGAGAAATGTATGAAAACTAAGTACCTTGTTGTACTTACCGGAAGTTCAACATAAAGGTACACAACGATGTTCAGATGTGTATGTACACTGAAACTTAAACTTCTTCTCAAACATTCTCACCAATAAACAAAAATCACAACTGCAGAATGGACAACGGAAGTGACTGAGCTGTCTGAGATTTTCACGGAAAGTACGTCAGTGCTACCATGTGCATCTAGCATTTAGCCTAAACTATGCGACTCTTCAATTCCACCTCGGGGGGGGGGGGGGGGGGGGGGGGGGGGGGGGGGGTAAATGTTAACATTTAACATTATACAAGTTATTGTCTGTTTTTCACCTGCATTATTATCAATCTTTAATTTAATATTATTTATTGTATCAGTATGCTGCTGCTGGAGAATGTGAATTTCCCATTGGGATTAATAAAGTATCTATCTATCTATCTATCTATCTATCTATCTATCTATCTATCTATCTATCTATCTATCTATCTATCTATCTATCTATCTATTCTTAAGGCTTTTTCATTCACTATTTTTATGTAACAATCAGAGATGTTATAGAAGGACTAACACCTTCACCAGCAGCAGTTAAAGGTCTTTGTTCACATATTTAGCTTACTGTGACAGACCCTGACTAACTTCTGTTGTAAGTCCTAGAGATGCCATTTTCTATATGAAGCAACTCCATTGCCGGTCTTAATAGATGGCAATAATTAGAAATGACAATGGATCTGGTGGAACAAGAGATGAAACAAAAGACTAAATCATGCCAATGTCAAAAGTGGGAAAACAAAATAATTTGCTGTAAAGCAATAGAGGAGAAATAAATGTCAAAGTCAAAAGGAAAGAGCTAGGTAGCCCTGTCTTTTGGGGTTCAACTCACAAAATGCATGGTATGGATACCAGTTTAAAGAAACAGTAGATGATGAATATGCTAAACAAAACTTACAGAAATAAAATTAAAACCTGAAAAATAATAATTAAAACTTGACAAAACTAACAATAAAACAGAACATAAACACAAGCAGAGGAAAAACTCAGGTCAACCAGTGTCTTTTCTGCACTTTCAATCCAACCAGCCACTTTGATCAGCATGACTCTTTTTATGGTTCTCCAGCAAGCATGGCTTTACTCCTTTGAAGACTCTCACCTGCATGTGAGAATTCAGTGACTGCTCCTTTGTCAGACATTCTGAACGATTGCCTTGCTGTGATGTGGTGTTACCTTTGTTGTGGCTTTCACAATTTTCTGCGTCCATACCATGATAAATGGAGACAGGGTATGTGATAAGGGATGTCTCTGGTTTGAGATAATATTACAGTTTCGTTTAGTTCTGTCTCTTTCATCCTCTTTAGTTTTTGCAATTATGAAAGCTATTTTTTGCATGCAGAAGTTCATAGAACTCTGCAACATGCATATTGAAAAGCTCTGTACAGCAAATACTTAGACCCCCCCCCATATATCCATATATCAATTTGACTAATTTCCTCAGGTTTCTATATTGAACATTATTCAAATTATTGTCTGTTTTTTACCTGCATTTTTTATTACTCTTTAATTTAATATTTTTTGCTACTGGAGTATGTGAATTTCCCCCTGGATTAATAAAGTATCTATCTATCTATCTATCTATCTATCTATCTATCTATCTATCTATCTATCTATTGTCAAAATCTACCAATTAGTGAATTAATGCGGTATTTAAAAGTTGTTTTTACAACATGCAATGAATACACTTGACTTGACCATACTCTACGCATCCACCGCACGGCCGCCCTGCTGTCCTCTGCAGAGAGTTGATTCTACAATAAAATAAAATAAAAATAAAAAGAGTAATAATTCCAAAACTCTTCACTTTTAATATAAAGCTGTAGTGCAGAGTTTCAGCATAGTATATGTGTACCAAATTTCAGGCTACAGGTTATTTGATTTTTGACCTTGACCTTCCTGGGTTGATCTTTAGACCTTGGAGGTCAATAATCACCCTTGAAGAGGATAGTAGACATCACGTAGTATATGTGTACCAAATTTCATGTCAATAGGTCAAACGGTTTGCGAGCTACAGGTGATTTAAAGTCCTGGAAAGACAAACGAACAGCCACGGTACCGTATAATATAAGAATAGCCTCCATCGATTTGACATACAAGGAAGCTACTTATCTTAAAACTGCAAGGTATGTGAATGACACTCTGCATAAGTTCAGGGGTTAGAAAGTAGAGGTACACTATAAGAAGTAAGGGACCACTTGAATTAAAATTTTTGAAATAATGGATTGGTGTTCCTGGCTCTTCTCATCCACTTCAAATATTGTATTTGCAACAACTTTTGTTCTGTTTAACCCCTAAAGAAAGATCTTCCTGGTCTCTTCCAATATTAATTAACAAACTGAATGTGATAGCTTGCTTATGGTTTTCTTCCAACATGAAACCATTTCAGATTTACTGCCCTGTTCACCACGCCTTAGCTATGCAATGTAAGTAGATATATTGGTTCTGATGCGTCATCTTCCCTTATGTTTCAATTAAATGAAGGTCAGGCAGGTATCCAGTGTTATTTGAAGTAGATCACATTAGCAGCATGACTAAAGCCACCACTTGAAAAGGGGACAATAATCCCTCATGGAGTGAGAATTGGCGCTGCCATTTCAAAGTGGACTAAATGCTCTTAAAGCAGTTCACTTATTGAAAAGAAAATTGAGGGATGGAGCTAATGGTGCCAATATGGTTTGTACACCATTTTGATAAAGAGATGAATAAATGTGATGGAACACCTTAATTCTGAATTAAATCTACTGCATTGCAATGAAAGTTCACGGCAGTCTTCAAGCTGCTGTGTCTAATAAACAGTTGAAGTTGTCAACGGAGCAGAAGATCAAGGTGGCAGGAGATACAATATAGCTGTGATGTTGAACAGAGCAGACGTTAAAGAGATGTGACTCAGGTCAGCCCTTTGGGTTTCTTTTGGGCGTGGAATAACAACCCAGAGGTATATTGTTACAGTAAGCATCTTTCATCCCCATGACTTACTTCGTCCAAGTCCTCCAGGGGTTTTAGTATAATCTTTCTTTGGTAATTAAGTATGATTTATGGCAATAGTACGCCCGTGTTCAAGAGGATTTTTGGTAGAATGAAAGAAAAAAGTAAAGTGGAAAAAACAAACACTGCATCTTGCAGATTGGCACTGTGTTATGTACAGTAGAATAGAGTGTCTTTGTTAAGATTGTTAAATATTATCCTTTAGCATTAAACAGAAGCTTTATGTTAGGCTGTCATACCGTTCGTAGTTGTTTACGGATTTGCACACATTGCTGTTGGCTCCTTGTAAACTTGAAATCTGAAAAGGAAGCCCCGAAAGCTAACGTACAGTGCCTATAAAATGATTCATCTCCTTGGATGTTTTCACATTTTTTTATTATGCACATTGAATCACAGTGGATTTAAGGTGGCTTTTTTGATGCTGGTCAACAGAAAATGATTCTTTGATGTTGAAAGTGAAAACAGAACTCTGCAAAATTATCTAAATTAATTATGAATTTAAAACACAAAATAATTTACCACATAAGTGTTCATTCCCTTCAAGTCAGTATTTAGAAGATGTACCTTCGGCGGCCAAGACAGTCTCAAGTCTGATGTACACAGGTCTCTATTAGCTTTGCACAGTTTTCCTCCATTCTTCTTTGTGAAACTGCTCAGACTCTTTCAGGTTGCTTGTGGATTGTGAGAGAACAGTCTTTGTCAGGTCCAGCCACAAATTGTAGCTGGATTGAGATCTGGACTCTGACTTGGCCACTCCAGGACATTACCTTTGTTGTTTTCAAGCCTTTACTTGGCAGCTTTGGCTTTATGCTTGGTGTTGTTATCTTGCTGGAAAACAAATCTTCTCCCAAGGTGCAGGTTTCTTGCAGACTGCATTAGGTTTTCCACCAGGATTTCCCTGTGTTTTGCTGCATTCATTTACTCCTCTCCCTTCACACGTCTTTCTGGGCCTGCTGCGGAGAAGCATCCTCAAAGCATAATGCTGCTACCACCATGCTTCATGATGGGGATGGTCTGTTTTCAGTAATTCTTCCAGCTGACTTCAGAGTTTCCCATGTACTTTCTGTCAAACTCTAGCCAAGATGTCATGTGCGGGTGTTTTTTAACAGTTGCTTTCTCTTTTCCACTCCCCCATAAAGTAGTGACTGGTGAAATACCCGGCAAGAAGTTGTTATCTGGACAGTCTCTCCAATCTCAGCCACTGTAGCGTCCAACTCTTTTAAAGCTTTTCATAGGTCTCTTGTTTGACCCCCTCACTAAAGTTCTTCTACAATCATTCAGTTTTTGTGCATGCCAGGCTATTATCAGATTTACAGTTGTGCCATACTCATTCCATTTCTTCATAATTGACGTAATTGGACTCAAGGTGATCATCGATGACTTGGATATCTTCTTGTACCCATACCAGTGTTGCCTGGCATTTTCTGTTGTTTTCAATGTGCAGGCTTGGCCACCACTATTGACTCTCCATAAGCTGGACTTTCCAGATACAGGAACATTTATACAACAAATAATTGAACCTGCAGACAGGTGTTCTCCATCCATCCATCCATCCTCTTCCGCTTATCCGAGGTTGGGTTGCGGGGGCAGCAGCTTGAGCAGAGATGCCCAGACTTCTCTCTCCCCGGCCACTTCTACTAGCTCTTCCGGGGAATCCCGAGGTGTTCCCAGGCCAGCCAAGAGACATAGTCCATCCAGCGTGTCATGGGTCTTCCCCGGGGCCTCCTCCTAGTTAGACATGCCCAGAACACCTCACCAGGGAGGCGTCTAGGAGGCATCCTGATCAAAGGCCCAAGCCGTCTCATCTGACTCCTCTCGATGTGGAGCAGCAGTGGCTCTACTCTGAGCTCCTCCTGGATGACTGAGCTTCTCACCCTATCTTTAAGGGAAAGCCCAGACACTCTGTGGAGGAAACTCATTTCAGCCACTTGTATTCGCAATCTCGTTCTTTCGGTCACTACCCACAGCTCATGACCATAGGTGAGGGTAGGAACATAGATCGACCAGTAAGTTGAGAGCTTTACCTTACGCCTCAGCTCCTTTTTCACCACGACAGACCAATGCAGAGCCCGCATCACTGCGTACGCCGCACCGATCCGCCTGTCGATCTCCCACTCCATTCTTCCCTCACTTGTGAACAAGACCCCAAGATACTTGAACTCCTCCACTTGGGGCAGGATCTCGCTCCCAACCCTGAGAGGGCACTCCATGGTCTCGGATTTGGAGGTGCTGATTTCCATCCCAGCCGCTTCACACTCGGCTGCGAATCGGTCCAGGGAGAGCTGAAGATCACGGCCTGATGAAGCAAACAGGACAACATCATCTGCAAAAAGCAGTGACCCAATCCTGACCCCCTCAACATCCGGGCTGCACCTAGAAATTCTGTCCATAAAAGTTATGAACAGAATTGGTGACAAAGGGCAGCCCTGGTGGAGCCCAACTCTCACCAGAAACAGGTTCGACTTATAGGTGTTCTCCATGTAGCTAATTAAGTGACCTCTAAAACCAAATGGTGTGTCATATTAATACTGAATACTTATGCATCAGTTTATTTTGTGTTTTATATTTGTTCATTTAGACCACTTTACATAAATCTGTTTTCTCTTTGACATTAAAGAGTTTTTTTCTGTTTATCAGTGTCAAAAAGCCCAATTAAATCAACTGTAATTTCATGTTGTATAACAGGGGTGATCAACAACCATTCTGGAGGGCCACAGTGGCTGCAGGCTCAGTTGATTAATTAGAAAACAATCCTTGCCAATAACAGATCTTATTTAATTTCTTGTTAATGTTTTAACTCTGCAACGTCAGGTCATTCTCAAATCAATGATTTTTTTTCCTTTCTGAAGATATCATCCAAATGATTTGAAACCTAAAACAGATGAGTAATTTTCAGTCCTTCATTTTTTTCTCTTCATTTTCCTTCTAAGTATTTTCCATCCATCCATCCATTATCCAACCCACTATGTCCTAACTACAGGGTCACCGGGGTCTGCTGGACACACAGGGCCAACACAGGGCACAAGGCAGGAAACAAACCCTGGGCAGGGTGCCAGCCCACCGCAGGGCACGCACACGCACACGCACACACACACACACACCAGGCACACACTAGGGCCAATTTAGAATTGCCAATGAACTTAACCTGCATGTCTGTGGATTGTGGGAGGAAAGCGGAGTACCCGGAGGAAACCCACACAGACACGGGGAGAACACGCAAACTACACACAGGGAGGACCCGGGAAGCGAACCGTGCCACCCTTTATTTTATTAAACCAAGTCATGCACGATGAATACACACAGGTGTAAAAGGAAACAAGCTAGATGGAGAATTGCTGGCTCCTTTGTCATTTGCAACTTATTGCTAATAAGGAGCAATTAAAAGCAGTGAATGCAATTTAAAACTAAAAAAAGCAATTAAAGGTTTGAAATCTTAATAAGAGAAACAACTAAAATGAAGCAGAAAAATGTCACGTGAGCAATAAGTACTTTTTCAGCAATAATTAACTTCTCATTTAGCAACTAGTTTGGAAGAAAAACCTGCAGCTGCTGCAGCCATCCAGGTATGACGTTGACCACCACCATTGTATAACAATAAAATGTGAAAACTCCCAAGAGGGTGAATACTTTTAGTGGCACAGTATTTATCACTTTATGGAGATGCCCTGTGCTACTAATCTCTTGCCTGGAAACCAACTTTTTAATCATGATCTGAACCCAGTTATCCGCTTCATAGGGGTCCTTTATAGTATCATTAACCCCATGGACAGTCCATTGCAGGACTCACAAACACAAAGCCAATTCAGAGATGCCACTCACATTGTAAACCTAAAGAAGAACTCACAAAGAAATTAGAACATCAGAACACTCTAGACAAGAACAGGCCATTCAGCCCAACGAAGCTCACCAGTCCTATCCACTTATTTCTTCCAAAAAAACACCAAGTCGAGTTTTGAAAGTCCCTAAAGTCTTACTGTTTACTGCACTACTTGGTAGCTTATTCCAAGTGTCTATCGTTCTTTTTGTAAAGAAAAACTTCCTATTGTTTGTGCGAAATTTACCCTTAACATGTTTCCAACTGTGTCCCTGTGTTCTTGATGAACTCATTTTAAAATAACAGTCTCGATCCAGTGCACTAATTCCCTTCATAATTTTAACCACTTCAATCATGTCACCTCTTAATCTTCTTTTGCTTAAACCGAAAAGGCTCAACTCTTTTAATCTTTCCTCATAATTCATCTCCTGTAGCCCTGGAATCAGCCTAGTTGCTCTTCTCTGGACATTTTCTAGTGCTGCTATGTCCTTTTTGTAGCCTGGAGATCAAAACTGCACAAAGTACTCCAGATGAGGCCTCACCAGTGTGTTATAAAGGTTGAGTATAACCTCCTTGGACTTGTACTGCACACATCAAGGCGCTATATAACCTAACATTCTGTTTGCCTTCTTAATGGCTTCTGAACTCTGTTGGGAAGTCGATAGCTTAGAGTCCACTACGACTCGTTAATCCTTCTCATAAGGTGTACTCTCGATTTTCCGACTGCCCATTGTGTATTCACACCTAACATTTTTACTTACTATGTGTAATACTTTACGTTTAGTGACATTAAATTTCATCTGCCACAGATCTGCCCAAGCCTGTATGCTATCCAACTCCTTCTGTAATGATATACCAGATTTCACATTATCTGCTAATCCACCTATCTTGGTATCATCAGCAAACTTAACCACTTGTTACTTATATTCCTATCAAAGTCATCTATATATATTAAAAACAGCAGCGGCCAGGGCACTGACCCCTGTGTAACACCACTCCTAATATCGGCCAGTTCTAATAAGGTTCCCCACACCATCACCCTCTGCTTCTTGACATGAGGAGCTCATGCAGACTCCATACAGACAGTGTCCTACATTTGATTTGAAGTCAGTCTCCTGTAGCTAAAACACTATTCACTATATACACCCATGCTCTATTCTGCAATTTCAGAAAGTGCATGGATGTATTGATGGATACCAAACATTAGAGTGTAATCTTACCAAGTGTTTAACACACATAGCTTCTAGGTCCTCATAAATGTATTATGATAAAAAGAGGCTCACAAAATGAATGGATGGAAGACATCAAGCAGATGCATTTGAATTCTGTCTCAGACAAGGTTGGTTTCAGCTTTGGATCCATTGCTTTTGCCACTTCAATGGATTCAGAAATTGAATTAACTGCATGAAGCAGGCTAACAATCAGTTCAATCATATTTCATATCTACTATCCCAGTACAGTTTCATGAGGGAGTAGTATCATGTACAAAACATGAACCTGACCTATGCATAGTGACAATGTGTTGAAGGGCACACTTCGGCACACACTCACGCAGAGAAACTTTTTAGTTATTAGTCACACAAATGTGAGTATTTTTGGGATGTGGAAAGTGAAACACTTGCAGACAAAGGAAGAAAAATAAGAAAAAAAGGTAACCAGGCTACGATTTGAACACAAAATCTGATATCTGTGAGGCAGCAGTTCTAAATGCTGTGCCAACTCAATTATTAATGCGTGTGATTTATTTTCTTTAAATTCCAAAGGAAAGCAAACTCACGGAAAGCTCAAGTTTTCTTTTTTTTCCGCTCAAACTTTCCATTCCAGGAATCGTGTAGCCAGTTGCACAAATTCATGTCCATTACCACAAAGTCAGGAAAGTGTTAAAATGGAGTGATTGGAGGTTAAGTCAGCATAGAACAGATAAAAAATGCATGCAGGAGAGTGCAAGTAGGGAGATGGGTGGATGGAATTAAAGAGAAAACCTAATTAATTTGTGTTGCATTCAGAAATACAAGGCTTTTCAGAAGGCTTACGCATATGCAGGAGAATAGAGCGAGGGGGTGGGGGGTGAGGGGGGTCATAGAAAGCGTTGCTAACAAAGACGCCTTTTCTCCTAGACAAATACGGCCAGGCAGGCTGGACCCCCCTCCATCTCTCCTTCTAAGATACCCCCTGTTACAATCCCGCAATGGCCTTCATGACTGACAGATAATTGAAAAGACAAATTGTTTGATTGTCACTGGGCTCACGGAGCTCCATTTAGGCAATTATTTGGAAATGTGAAACAGCAGGTCAAAGGTCAGAAGACACGTCTGACCCTATTTCTCCCAACAAAAGTGGTGAATTGGATCCTGGCAGCAATGACCCCTATCCTCACCCTCACTACATTTGCAGCTTAACGTTGGCCTTAACACACTGAGTCTCTCCGGTTTCTAGAAGGCCAGGAGGCCTCTTTTTTGTTTTATTGCGTCTTCTCTCTGGTAAAGAAATGCTGAAAGAGCAAAAGTGGGCCAACATTTGAAATGCCAAATTATCTCCCACTCAGTCCATCTAATTAAGCTGATTAAATTAAGCTACAGCTATTACAGAGCATAGTATTCAGAGCTTTATTTTGTGAGACAAGAAAAGACGGAACCAAACTCAGTGAGCCTAGAGGGGTGACATGAGGCACTGAGGTCTTCAGGTTGTAGTTAAAGGTTCACTGAGATACCCAGGAGGATGAGTGAGTGATGAGCTGGATGGCACAGTCCATCTGACATCGGTCCTACGATTCCTTTCCCCATGGTGCCCGTGGTGAGAATTTTTGGGTGAATTCTGGTTTTAATTTAAGGTATCTTTTAGTTATTTAGCCAAAAAGCTGTCCCACACAACACTGAGGTGAATAATGGAACTCCCTTGTTTGTGTATGTGCTTTGTCTGGTTTTTGTTGTTAAGGATTATAGGATGAGAGTGAAGATGGACTGACTTTGTCACATTTGGCTAAGTCATCTGTGTTGCTTCCTTCCCCCTTAGGCTGAGAATATTTTTCCACTTTTCCATTTGCATGGATTTTTCTACTTCCTAGAGTGCTGGTAGATGGGCTCTCCTTCAAGGACCACAAGAAGAGGATACTCAGACTTTGTTCTATTGAAACAGGTCCACCATGTGATGGCTCTGATGTTTTCTTACTCCTCCTAGACTGTCTTTAACCTTTTTAGAGTGCTCAGAAAATGTGTACAGTTGCTGTCTCCCTTTTTATTTCTTATAATTACAGTCATATGAAAAAGTTTGGGAACCCCTCTCAGCCTGCATAATAATTTACTTTACTTTCAACAAAAAAAGATAACAGTGGTATGTCTTTCATTTCCTAGGAACATCTGAGTACTGTTTTCCAAACAAAGATTTTTAGTGAAGCAGTATTTACTTGTATGAAATTAAATCAAATGTGAAAAATTGGCTGTGCAAAAATTTGGGTCCCCTTGTAATTTTGCTGATTTGAATGCATATAACTGCTCAATACTGATTACTTGCAACAACAAATTGTTTGGATTAGCCTGATAAGCCTTGAACTTCAGGTGTGTCCAATCATGAGAAAAGGTATTTAAGGTGGTCAATTGCAAGTTGTGCTTCCCTTTGACTCTCCTCTGAAGAGTGACAGCATGGGGTTCTCAAAGCAACTCTCAAAAGATCTGAAAACAAAGATTGTTCAGTTTCATGGTTTAGGGGAAGGCTACAAAAAGCTATCTCAGAGGTTTAAACTGTCAGTTTCAACTGTAAGGAATGTAATCAGGAAATGGAAGGCCACAGGCACAGTTGCAGTTAAACCCAGCTCTGGCAGGCCAAGAAAAATACAGGAGCGGCATATGCACAGGATTGTGAGAATGGTTACAGACAACCCACCGATCATCTCCAAAGACCTGCAAGAACATCTTGCTGCAGATTGTGTATCTGTACATCGTTCTACAATTCAGCGCAATTTGCACAAAGAACATCTGTTTGGCAGGGTGATGAGAAAGAAGCCCTTTCTGCACTCACGCCACAAACAGAGTCGCTTGTTGTATGCAAATGCTCATTTAGACAAGCCAGATTCATTTTGGAAAAAAGTGCTTTGGACTGATGAGACAAAAATTGAGTTATCTGGTCATAACAAAAAGCGCTTTGCATGGCAGAAGAAGAACACTGCATTCCAAGAAAAACACCTGCTACCTACTGTTAAATTTGGTGGAGGTTCCATCATGCTGTGGGGCTGTGTGGCTAGTTCAGGGACTGGGGCCCTTGTTAAAGTCGAGGGTCGGATGAATTCAACCCAGTATCAACAAATTCTTCAGGATAATGCTCAAGCATCAGTCACAAAGCTGAAGTTACGCAGGGTTTGGATATTCCAACAAGACAATGACCCAAAGCACAGTTCGAAATCTACAAAGGCATTCATGCAGAGGGAGAAGTACAATGTTCTGGAATGGCCGTCACAGTCCCCTGACCTGAATATCATCGAACATCTATGGGATGATTTGAAGCAGGCTGTCCATGCTCGGCAGCCATCAAATTTAACTGAACTGGTAAGATTTTGTATGGAAGAATGGTCAAAAATACCTCCATCCAGAATCCAAACACTCATCAAAGGCTATAGGAGGCGTCTAGAGGCTGTTATATTTGCAAAAGGAGGCTCAACTTAGTATTGATGTAATATCTCTGTTGGGGTGCCCAAATTTATGCACCTGTCTAATTTTGTTATGATGCATATTGCATATTTTCTGTTAATCCAATAAACTTAATGTCACTGCTGAAATACTACTGTTCCCATAAGGCATGTCATATATTAAAAGGAAGTTGCTAAATTTGAAAGCTCAGCCAATGAGAAACAAACATCCAAAGAATTAAGAGGGGTTCCCAAACTTTTTCATATGACTGTATTTCCCTTTAAGCAGCCTAGTAGTGCAGTTGTTAGCACAGCTGCCTGTTTGTTTGTCTAAATGGAGTTTGCACATTTCCCCCCTTGTCTGTATGGATTTTCCCAGAGTAATCTGGTTTCATTCGCATGCAGACATGGTTGAAAATGTTGATGTCCTTTCGCTTAAAAACAAGACTCAGTTTTCTCTGAACTACATGGAAACTGACAAAAGTTTTTGCTACTCACAACTCTTCAGGCTGCATTTAATAGAACACAAACTTTGCTTTTGATTTGTGATTGAACATATTATTGTAAAAAATGTAATAATGAAAATGGCACAGACAAAATATTGGTATTCTGATCTTAGTTATTTCATCTCTTTGTATTCAATAACTTCTATCAAGCAATTTCTGTAGCACTGAGTGAGAGTTCTGCACTTCTGAGCTGGTCGTTTGGCCCACTATTCTTCACTTCCCTCAGGATGGGCACCTTCTCGCAACTGTGACTTTAAACTCTTTTCAGAATTGTTCAGTGGGATTCAGATCAGGGCTTATAGCATGCCACTTCTGAACAGTCTAATGTTTTCTTGTTCTCCACTAATGGTGGTATTTTGAGCTCTGATTCAATTCGTTATGTATCTGAAGGACCCATGAACCATGACTGAGACACCACTTTGTTCTGATATAGAGTAGAGTCCACAGTTCTTTTAGTTATGGCAAATTATCATGGTCCTGAGGCAGCAAAGCATCCACACTTCATCACACTACCACCATCATGCTTTATCCATGACATAATATGATCCATGACATCTAAAAACTTTGACTTTTGTCTCATCTGCCCATAGAAAATTCTCCCTAGTAAATTAGAGACGAGCATTTATATTCTTGGTTAGCAATGATATCTGCCTTGCTGATCACCACTGAAACCATTTTTTGTCCAGTGTCAACTGACTGAATGTCCTGGGTATAACATTAAACTGCATCCGGCCCTGCAAATGGTCCTCCAATTTGCAAGAAAATCATGGAGGTTGGTGGCAGGTTTGGCACTCCAGCCACCAAAAAAAAAAAACCTCTGACATGACAGTCAGGACTCCCAGGACTTCAATGTGTCCCTAATTTTTTTTTCTCTGTGCCTCATATACCCTGCCATACATGCTAATGCTGAAAAGTGCAAAAAAAAAAAAAAAAAAGGCACAGAAGATGGCATTTGAGACATTCAAAATGTATCGTGTCATTACAATGGGAAATATGTGACGCCTGAATATAAAGGCACCACAAATGCATTTGTATGTCAGCATCTTGCTTCACCATATCGGACCAATCATCAAACATCAAAGCATGGACATTGATTCTGTAGGATCTGCAGGACGGCTTGCTAATACATGTTACATCATACAGAGGGACTCTGACGTCATCTTCTCACTTGAACACGCTGCAACTCACACACACATTGCGTTAATTTCTGAGGATGTGCTTATAGGATGTATCAAATCAGCCATGATGCATGCACATATGCGTTCTGAGCGTGAAGCATTAACCAGCACTAAGAAGTCTACCATTGACTGCATCCTGGCACTGAGGGTTACTCATGAAGCACAAACGCAAATATCGGCAGAGTTTTTTTGCAGACTTTGTCAATTTTCATAAATTGTTCAACTCAGTTGATCGAGCTGCCCCGTGGGACATCCTGGGATTTTGTGAGATCTCCCCAAAGTTGGTGGATATCATGGTCATGCAGATTGGAGGCAGAACCTCTGCATTTTTCCCAGTTGATTCTGGGGATCACCAGGGTTGTGTTCTTGCTCCTACTCTGTTCAGTGCTTGCATGGACTGGGTGTTGGGCAAGGTCGTGGGATCCAGCGGCTGTGGGGCATCTGTTGGTGAAGAAAGATTCACTGATCTTAACCTTGCAAATGATGCTGTGATTTTTTCAGAGTCAATGGTACAACCATCAGTAGTAGCCAACGTTCAGCGACATTCATGCCTCTGGTGACTCTTCCTATGAAGTCAGTAGACAGATTGGGAGAGCATGGGGGGTCATGAGGTCGCTGGAAATGGGTGTGTGGCGCTCCTAATAGCTATGCAAAAGGACAAAAGTCCAAATCTTTACAGTCCTGATGCTTCCTGTTTTTCTATATGATTTCAAGACATGGACACTATCCAGTGACCTGAGATGAAGACTGGACTCTCAGCACTGTGTCTCTTCAGAGAATCCTTGGGTACCGCTGGTTTTACTTTGTGTCGAATGAGCGGTTGTTCATGAAGTCCCAAATGAGGCACATTACCTTTCCTGTGAGGGAGCGTCAGTTACAGTACTACGGCCATGTGGCGTGATTCCCCGATGGTGATCTGGCTTGCAGGATCCTAACTGTTGAGGACCCGAACAGCTGGACCAGGCCAAGGGGACACTCATGTAACACCTGGCTTTAGCAGATAGAAGGGAGGGTGGGACTGGACCATGTGTCTCCCTGAGGGGATGCCAACCAGGATCCCGAGCTGTTTTGTCGTGTGGTGAGTGTGGCAACACGCTGTGACAGTGCATGCTCCCCAACCTGACCTGACCTGACTGATAGTGGGGTCATCTAAATTCACTACTGCTGAGGCAATACATCTTATTTCTTCAGAATTTCCTCTGATTGTGGCATTATGTGTTTGCTTAGGTTAGCATATTCACCGTGATGGTAAAAAAGACCTGGCTGTAATCAAGCCTAGATATGTTCAAAGAGCTAACTGTGGTTATCCCTCTATTTGAGTCGGTTTACCAAAGGGGCAGTCACTTTTCACACAGAACAAGCTGGTATTGGTTAACTTTGTTCATTAGATAAATATTTAAATAAGCTAATAAAAAGTGTTATTTCTGTACTGTCAGGCTGTTTAATATTAGATTTTGATTGAAAACCTGTAAATATTGAATGTTTCAAAATTAGATAAATGGAAAATGAATAAACAAGGGGCAAACATTTTAATGACATTGTAAGTCATATTCATCATGTACTTGTAATCTGACAATGCCTCATGCTCCCTGATTCTCATTTTGCGTGTTCAGTAAGTAGGTCTCCTCTCAACACTCCAGTTTTCTTCCCACATCCTGAAAAATGTTCAGGTCATGTTAACTGGCCCTGCATGAGTGTGGCTGTGTGTGTACGAGTGGGCCCTGTAATGGACTACTGCTCTCTCAAGGGCTAATCCCAGCCTGGTGTCTGATTAGGATTACCAGACCTCCCATATTTCCCAGGGCAGTTACATATTTCTTGCCCAGTTTTGTTAACCCAATTAATTTTAAATATGACTCATTTCTCAGTTCATTGACAGAGAAGTATGCAAGTCCTTGTAGGACTGCACATCCTTCAAGGTATTAAAAGTCACCAATCTTATCAATTTTATTAAAATCAGGTGATATCAGACCAATCAAATATTCTGCATTTATAAAGTGGAGTTTACAAACTGGGAACTGCACAAGTGCGATATCAAGGAACTTTGATCAGAGAAGGCTTGTTTCAACTACATGCTTAATCCATCAATAAGACTATGTGTCAGTGCTCATTTAACAAAGAGAGTTTAAATTTCTGAAAAAATATGTATTTGTTCAGACAACAATAAACTGATATGCCAGACAAGTAGAGGTAGATGTTTTATTTCTGTGGAGAACACATAGACATTTCTCCGTATATCAATACAAAAAATATAAAGACACTGAAAAGAGTAATTGTGCCAGGTAGAACAGAACTTGAATTCTGGTTGCATACCTTCCAGCAGTGTAATTAAAATACAATCTGAGTGGCTGTACATAGCTTTCAGTTCAAATGAGTTTAATGCAAGCAACATTAAAGAGGTTGTGAATAGCATTGCAACACAGCAATATGCCAATAGCAAGTGCATAAGGTGTTGTTTAAGTACACAAGTAATCTTCTTAAATGAGTATCTTATTAAATGAGTGGCTTTCAAGGCTGGATATTTTGGTTCTATTCTTTAAAGTTGTGTGTATGAGTGGTGTAAACGTGTGTATATATATGGCATTGTAAAACTGAGAAAACCACAGTCCCTGCTCCCCAATAACCCTCCAGTTCCCCAGAGGGACCGTCCCATATTCTTTCAGAGAGAATCTGGTCACCCTATTAGTACCACTTAGATAGATAGATAGATAGATAGATAGATAGATAGATAGATAGATAGATAGATAGATAGATAGATAGATAGATAGATAGATAGATAGATAGATAGATAGATAGATAGATAGATAGATAGATAGATAGATAGTGTGGCCTAGAGAGGACGCACCAGCCACCCAAGCCCGACACAGACAGACACCAGGCACAAGTTCAGCACATAACAGACATTTATTTTCCACTGGAAATGCTTTCTAATTGTTCCCCTCTTCAGCACAGTACAAAAGTACAAAGAAACACAGTACTTTGTCTTCTTATTTCTCTTTCTTTTCCTCTTTCTCTTTCTCTCTCTCTCTCTCTCTCTCTCTCTCGTTCCTCTTCACCTCCTCTCCTCCTCCAGAAAGCTTTGTATTCTCCCTCTCGTCTCTGGCTCTCTTGAGTGGGAGCGCTCCAGGTGGCTCATTAGCATGGTCTGGAATCACTCCCAGGTGTGTTGAAAGCCCAATGTAGTAGGGATCTGTCATCTCTGTAGCTCCCTCTGGTGGCGCCCAGAGAATCCAACAGGGTTGCAGTGAACTCCAACTCCCAGCGTGCCCTGCGGGAGTCCATGGTACCACCGCATCCCAGGGGGTCTGACCTCAAGCGTCCCAGGGGAGATAATGCCCTGAGCCCACTTTCTCTCCCCTCGTCCTTCCAGTCAACTGGTGTCTCATCCAGGCAGGGCCCCTGGCCATACGCGACAATTGATAGATATGAAAAACACTACATACAATAGATATGATAGATAGATATTGAAAGTCCCAGTCACAGTGAGGCATTATGCAGCCATATTGCTGTTGGTATAAAGGAGCCCCCATAGCATTTCTTGACCTACTTCTGCTGAATGATTCGGTGGCTGAAAGTCCTGAGTGTTAGTGTATAATAGAGAGGATGTGTTCATAATGTGTTTAAATTCTTTCCTTCACGACTACCTCTAGGGGGTCCAAAGTGCATCCCATAACTGAGCCTGCCCTTTTAATCAGCTTGCTGATTCAGTGGGCCTCCCTTGAAGTGATGTTACCAGCCCAGCAGTCAGTGCAGAAGATGTGAAGATGTGAATGATGTTATGTTATGCTCAATCAAACATTAAAAAAAACTTTTCTGACAATTGGTAATGAATGAAAATTTCAACTTCATATGTTTATATTTATTATATAATTTTACATCATTTTATAGTTCTTGATTTTCAGTTATTTGAATAATTCAAAAATCCTTTTTGTCTGTGGGGGATTAGTGCAGTCTGACAGTTTTTCTTTCTTTCCTTAAACTTCAACCAAATGACAGGGGCCAGTAAGCAAGCAAGCCTGTGAGTGCCTTCACTGCTCATAAATATGTTTTACGGTCCTGGGGTGTGCAGAGACCAAGGGTCACTCATATTTCAAATGATAACAGCCAGCCTGATTCCACCTCCACCTTTGAATTGCCTACAGCTCTCCTCTTTAATGGCAGTCGGTCAAGGAGTTTGGTTTTCTCCTGGCATTGGGTTTCCAACTTCAGAGAAACAGAGGGAGACACGCACACTCACACACAGGGAATGAAAGACAGAAGAGAACCCATCTGGCTTTAAAAAGCTTTAATGCCGAAGGAGGAATGGTATCCAGTTTAATGACACATTTTGCTGCAAAGTCTGGAACTGTTTGGTAGCGGGAGAACAAAATAAAAAAAGAAAACTTGATATGAAAATTATTTGCTACACACATTATTGTGTTGAACAGCAAACCATCTATACATCCATTTTCTGTTCTCACTCATTTTTGTCTAGAATCACACAAGTTGTGTTAATAACTTAGGCAGCACATCTTTAGATTTTTGTTTGTTCTTTTATTCATAAGCTTGTATTCGGTGAAAACACAACAATACATTGAGTTGGACTGAATTCAGTTCACTGATTACTTCATTTTTCCAAACCTACTCATCCCAAAACAAGTTAGCTGGTAGCCAGAGCACGCTAACTCATATTGCGCCAATAGGGCTGCCAAATAACCAAAAACATCAACAGTCTAAAAGAGACTGAAAAATTTAGCAAACTAAAAAGTGAACTGAAATACCAAAAATAAAAAATGCAGGAGAGTAACAACCAAAGGGGATATAGATAAACATGGAAATTAATTTTAAACATCACAAATCCAAAAAAGCAGAATGGCAAAAACACTTCGTAGATTGCTCTCTGTAAAGGATATGCATTTTAACTAAAGAGCAAATTAACGCAGAAGCAATTAGTCATGCACAGAAAATGCGACAGAAATAAATATAAAGACTTTGACAGTATATCACATAAAAAAGCAACTGAGATCATGGAAATGAAGGAACATTAGTGTCTCACAACAAAGTAACTTGAAATGAAAGCAAGTTTAGTTCAGGAACCAGAAATTTCTTTCAGATCTGCCCTGCAACTTCACAGGTATGAATGGAATACTTTAACTTTTGCAGCTGACGGATTTCAGGAGATGGGCCTTAAGCCTGAAAGTCTTGTCAAGATGAACAGCAGTGGAGTGTGTGGCAATTACACCAACTACAGACCTGTATTCAAAATGACCTTTTATATTAAACAAAATACTTTTTCATAGGTCTCACAATTTACAGTATTTTGCTTATTTTGAAAGTGCAGCTTTTGTTTTTAGCCAACTAGATTACTGTAAAGCTCTCCTAGCTGTACTACCTAGGAAAAGACATTGATCGGTTGCTGTTAATTCAAAATGCAGCAACAAGATTCTTAACCAAAAAAGGAAAATTTGAGCACATCTCACTAGTTTTAGCACCATTACATTGGTTACCTCTGTCCTTTAGAATTGATTTTAAAATACTAGTAATGTAATATAATGTTCTGAGTCAGTATTTCTTAAACTTTTTTTTCTTGTGACCCAATTTTGCCTGTTATGTGTTTACATGACCCATAATCACAGCAGAACATCAGCCGATCATTATGTATTTTCTGATGGAGGAATATCGCCTTGGAAAATTGTTTCGCAAAATGTTTGCAACCCTTTCTCATTCACTACAATTGTGATTAACAAATCATCACAACCCAATTAAAAATAATTATTTTAAGAAACACTACTCTAAATAATCTTGCTACTTTTATATTTTATTGTGCTTTTATATTTCCAGTTCTAATCTTAGGTCTTCAAAGACTGGTGTGTTTATTATTCCAACAGCTAAGCATAAAAGAAGTGTTAAGATGGCCTTTTGATGTTATGCACCAAAATCTGGACTGCCTTATCAACGGAGATATGCCAGGCTAACACTGGAACATTTTAAAACATTCCCTAAATCCCCACTTTTTAAGTTGGCTTTTCCAAGTTCAATTTTAGTTCCACTTCTAATCTATATATAAATATAATGCAAAGTTGACTCATTTACTCACTCACTTACTGTATATGCTCACGGATAAGTTCTCCCGTGGATAAGTCGGGACTTGATTTCACCATATAATTTCTGGTATTTTATAATGTCAGTCGTTTAAGTCGAATGCGGAAAACATCTGCTATAGGTCCAAGAGATTATGAAATACTAACCTGAGAGAGTAACCATGGAGCACACTGCCTTTTTTTCTATGTATTGTACCTATGTGACCACACAGTAATACCCAAACTATTCCGAAGCAACGTTTGCACTGATTTATGTTTTTTGTAACTCACACCCTCATACACCTTTATTGTAAGAGCATCCCTTATCTACGATGGAGCGTTCGATCAGAAGAAAATATGAAGTTGGTTTTAAATTAAACATCGTCAAAGTAGCGAAAGAAATTGGTAACTGCGGTGCTGCAACAAAATTCAGTGCATCTGAGAAACTGATACGAGATTGGAGGAGGCAAGATGATGTAAAAAAAAAAATTAAGTGCCGCATTTTTGAATGGGCGTATAAGTAGGGGTCTGATTTTATGATCGATTTTTCAGGTTTCAAGACGCAGCTTCTATGTGAGTAAATATGGTATTCATCAACAAAAAAAGCTATTTCCTGTTTACTTAAAACACTGAAGTTTGAGAGGATGGTACATCTAGGGCGCTAGGTATACAATAACAATGGACATTTCTTTATATCAATATTTAGAAGTAAAAAATACTACAATAGAAAAACATATTACGTCAAAATTTAAAAAATTCTTCAAATGATGTGATTGAAATTTGGTGACATCAATGAAAATGAAAATTAGCTGTGTTTTTTTATTCATCAATATTCATTAATGATAATTCTGTAGTAAGTGGGCTACTTTGAAGCACCCCTCTTTCTTCCTGTTAGCGCAGACAGGCTGACAGTTGAATGCCACAGCACAACAGTGCCACTCACCAATAGCGTGTACAGGCGAGTGAATAAGTGGAAGTGTTGCACAATGGAGAAAGAGACAGGTGTGACCTCTGAGGTGGAAGGAGGAAGGTTCACACTGATCCTACCCCCTTCCCACCTTGGAATGTCTGGGTTGAACTCCCCTAAATACAAAGCCATATGTCCACCCTGGTAGTAATGGTAGCACAGCCAAATTTTCAATCTGATATAAAAAATAAGAAAAATAGAAAGCATTGAAAAGTGACTGCCTATATTAACATACATAAGGTTGTCAAGGCATTTCAATTCAAGAGGGCTGTTCAAGTGGCAATGTTGATTTTGCAGCACTGTATGTTTCCAACACTGTTATTGAAGGAAAAAAACCATGAAAGTGATCCCCCAATTAAAATTTTGCACCTTTCTTGTTCATTTTTTACATAACCAATTGAGCTACTGTATTTTGATATTATAAACACTAGACTACATGGAGGAGAAACTATCCTTTTGTTTTCTCCTCATCCATTTGAGGGTCCTGTCAAAAGCAAGACAAAACCCAACTCCTGAATGGATCTACATGGAAAAATACTGTAAGTGATTGGCAATTCCATTCTAAATATAAAGAAACTAAAATACAGTTTCGAGTCTTCATTGAATAATCATAGTTAACTTTCACTGTTCAGTTTGCCTTTATTATTGCATATTTGCTACTTAGTAATATAGTAATAAACTCACTGCATTACTTCTAACATTAAACATAATATTCCATAAATCCTGACTATGTCCAGTTTGTATTCCATCAAAACCAGTCCACAGAGTTTGCCATATCTGTTGCACTCCTGGATCCATCCTGGATGTCCTGCTCTGCCAGAGTCCTGTTTATTGAGTGCAGCTCAGTGTTTAATACTGTTTTACTATTAAAGCTGACCACCAACTTCTAGATTTGCAACCTAGATTCACCCTCTTTAACTGGGTTTTGAACTTCCTAAATGATGGACCCCAGTTTGTTCAGATTGGCAGCACCACATCCTTCACGCTGACCCTCAGCACAGGTACTCCACAGGGTAGTGTACTGAGCCTCTTTCTGTTTTTCTTTTCAACTATGACTGTGTGGCCAGACACAGCTCATACTCGATCATTAAATTTGCAGATGATACCACCATCTTAGGCCTGATCACCAAGAAGAAGACAGCGTATAGAGAAAAGGTCTACCTGCTGACTCTGGTGCCAAGACAACAGCCTTACCCTTAATGTCATCAAAACAAGGAACTGGGGCCTCATGCATAATGCCGTGCATAGAATTCACACTAAAACATGGTGTACGGACAAAAACGGAAATGTGCATACACACACAAAAATCCAGATGCATAAATCTATGCGTACGCCAATTTCCATGTTCTTCCGCTCCACAAAGCGTGAAAAGTGACGCACGTGCCTGCCGCCACTCCCCAACTCCTCCCAGAATTACGCCTCTTTGAATATGCAAATCAATTTAAATAGCCCTTAAGCTCAGAGTTCTGTGAAAAGAAAATGGCAAAAGCATGGGGAAAATAGAAGAATTTCAGCGAATACCAAGTGGAGGCAAGGAAAAACATACTATTTGTTGGTTTAAACAGTGGTATGAACAACAGAAGGAAGCTGATCGAGTGACATAGAGTGTCGGAGAAACTCGAAAGTTCAAGTTCACAAAGTCGCACAGTGCCCAAAATTAAAAAGAAGTTGTCAGATATCAAAGTCACTGTGAAAAGGCAAGTCATAGCCCACCGTCTGAGTGGAAGCTTATTACGTACAGTGAAAAGAAAAAAAATAGGCATACAGTGGGGAAAAAAACCATGGAACTTTAATCTCGAAATTTCCACTTTAATCACGTAGTTTATTTTGTCATTAAACTAGAACATCATAAACTTCATCTTAAACTCGTTTAATTTACTAGTTTCTCAAATACCATCGAAACTAAAGTAGCACGTTAAATGCTTTGTATTGTATCTTCTATGTGCTCTATGTGTGTGAATCACTACATGTTTCTTAAACGGGCTTTCTCTTCCACCGACAGGACACAAAATCCATTACATTTGTGATATTAGAGCTCTCTGAATAATTTAAATACTGAGATGTATACCTGTTATCATTTTCATAGTGATAGGAATTAAGGCATGTTATTAAACATGGGAACACGGTGGCGCAGTGATAGTGATGAGCTGGCACCTCATCCAGCGATTGTTCCTGCCTCACGCAATATGCTTGCTGCGCCGTGCATGACCTTTGATGAAATAATTTATTGCAGCAGTACTGTCTCTCTCAAACATACTAACCTCCAATTCCTGTCCTTCGTTTTCTTTCTCCAAGTAACCATTCGCCACACGATCAGCTCTGTAATAGATGTCAAGCATTAAAATATCTTTGTAGTACATGTCTAATTATTCTATCCATCTATCCATCCCAGGTCACGCCAGCCCCAGCAAGAATAATGTAATAAACATATTTTGCTGCATTTCATCTTAAAAATGATATCATCATCATCATATGTAAATACACGCTCTATAAAGTGGCTCAGGTTGTGCAATATTATAACTGTATTGCAAGTTTACAGTGAGGTAATTGTACTAATAAGTACAAACAGTTCTACAAGGAGCATTTGATGGACTGATTTAATGCGTTTATAGTTCTTGGGATGAAACTGTTTTTGAACTGCAATGTCCCTACAGGAAAGGCTCTGAAGCGTTTGTTGTACGAGAGCAGTTCAAATAGACAGTATGGCTGAGGCAGCGTGTGTTTGATGCTGTATACTGATAATTCACTTTCTGATTAGCTGCTGTAGAGCTGTGATTCCACACTCAGATACAGTTGGATAAAGCAGCTATGGTATTTGGAATAGTTTGGCTATTCCGTGGACCATTGTTACAGGTTAATTACAATCATACCTTAAACTAATAAACAATATGCGCTTAATTTCAGTGTATTTATAAATCCGCGTCAGGGATGTGGATCTAAAAAAGAAAGGGAAACCACACTGGAACAAAAGCACTGCTTTGACGCTGGGTGCCGCAAGTTTGCAAAGCCGGACGGAGAACTTGCGTACACCAGAGTTTGAGCTAGCGTGAAAATGTGTGTGGCTTTATGCCAAGTTTAGGTTTTATACATCATGATGTGAGTGTGGAAACGGGAATACGCAACATTTTTGTGTGTTTGCACTGTTTATATATGAGGCCCCTGGTCATTGACTTCAAAAAGCCAAAGGCAGACCAAACACTTAAATGTAAGAATAGGTGACTTATAGTTGTTTTTTTTTTGTTATACTGCAATAAATATTTCTCTGGCCTGTGCTAATTTTTATTTAGGTTTTGGATTATGGAGACTTCATTTTTACTTTCAACAGGACACGTCCCAAGAATTAATTTTAATTTCAAGTGGACACACCTCCTGACATCAATCAGCAAAAGTGCTCCAAATGGCAGTGCCCATAAAAAAATGTTATTGCAGTATAACTTTAAAAAAATGACACATCCAAATTCAAATTAAGTGGTGGAAAAATGAAAGTAAACCTGAATACAAATGTAGATAAGGCCAAATTTAAAAAATGTATTATAAAATAAAAAACAAACAATAAGTCACCCTAATACAATCTTTACTGAAGTGGATGCTGTGAAGAAGGTCTGCGGCTTTAAATTTCTTGGAGTCACCATCAGTGATAACCTGAAGTGGACACAAAACATTTGTCTATTGCCTTGAATGCTTACCAACACCTTTATTGCTTTAATGACTGATGAAAGCCAGGCTGTCTCCATGTATGCTCAAACAAGTTCTATAAATCTATAGTGGAGTTTGTCCTCACTGACTGCATAATATCCTGCTGCAGCAACTGCTCATTTCAGAACCACAAAATATATAGAATGGTGAAGTTGGCACAAAATATTATTGGAGAATACTGTAGCTTCTTTCATACTACTTACATCAAGCACTACCGAAAGCTGCTCAAGTGTACTGATGTGTGTCTCTTATGTGTATTGTCTGATGTTTTATTTAATGACTATGTTATTCTGCTTGGCCTGGGAAATTTCAAAAGACATTAGGCCTAAGTTATAGCATCATTGGTTAATCAGGTGTATCAGAAGTACTATGTATGCAATATACAGTATACAGTATATATATATATACTCACTCCCTTATCACCACAATGTGTCAGAAGGCACAGCGCGCATCCTGACCATGTGGGGCATCAGAACAGCACACAAACCCACAAACAATCTGCGCACGGCCCTGTTTAATGCTAAAAACAAGAAATCGACAGCAGAAACACGAAACGCAGTTTATAGTATCCCATGCAATTCTTGCTCAGCGGTATACATAGGACAAACGTCAAAAAGAATCTCAACACGTGTACAGGAACATCACAACGCCGTCAGAAGAAAGGACGCACTATCTTTGATCTATGCACATACTAAATCGACAGGACACACATTCAACTGGGACAATGTAAAAGTAAAATTTAAGGCCAGTACTAAAAGTGCCAGAGAGTTGGCCGAGTCTTGGCTATCAGATGAAAACGCCATCAACAGACACTTGGACATAAATCCAGCATATGCTAACTTAAGAAGAACATGTACATAATAAATAAACTATACAACCCCCACACCCCCCCCCCCCCCCCCCCCCCCCCCCCCCCCCCCACCCCCCTGATCATACGGACTTAGTCACCAACCCCCTTAATGTGTTGCTATATATTGCCTTTGATTCTTGTAAGTCTAAGCATTATCCTCTGATGAAGACCCCTGATAGGGGTTGAAAGCTCAGGAATAAAAACTACTTTATGATACGTGATTCATTTTTTCTCCCTTCGTGGATCACCAGCTGCAAATATATATATATATAAATATTTGTTTAAATATAATATTATTAGCAAGCACTGTGGTGTAGTCGTTAAGACTTTGGACCAAGGACTTCAAATCCTAAGGTTGTGAGGTCAAATCCTGCTACTGATACCATGTGACCATGAGCAAGTCACTTCACCTGCCTGTGCTCCAATTGGAAAGACAAACTAAATGTAACCAATTGCATCTCAAATGTTGTAAGTCGCCTTGCATCAAAAAATAATAATATTATTAGGTCAGCTGATTACTCTCAAATATGCTATACACAATTGTCCATGAGTAAACATTCCTTCAATTATATCAATTCCTGCTTATCCTCATGACTTGGCTTTTGTCATTGCAAAACACAATTTTAAAGGAAGGTGTATTCTTTTGAATTGAAATGGTTAATAAGTAGTAATGATATTAAATTTGAGCATAAAAATTGGTGCAATATCCAAACAAAGCCTACAAAAAGCACAAGGAACAAGAGGTGTAAGGTTTATAATGTGTGATGAACTTAAACCACAACAATAAAGACCCACTGATATGTAATGAACAAAGGCAACAAGGCTCATAATGGAGGGCTGCAGTGACTATGGGTTTTCATTCCAGCCAGTGTCCTAATTAGAACTCAGTCCTTCCTGATAATGATAGTTGGTGTTTAACTCTATGCCTTGTTAGCGGTTTCATTCATCAAATACAAATTTTAGTTACTTTGTAGATCCGAGGTCCTCAATTACAGTCCTGATGGTCTGCTATGGCTGCAGGTTTTCGCTTTAACAAATTTCTTAATTAGAACCCTTTTATTTACTACTAAAGCAATAGGGTTTTTGGGCTTAATTTTAGTTCTCTTGCCTGTTACCATTCAGAACCCTTAATTGCCTATTTTAGATTTTAGCAGCTGCATTTAAATTTTAATTGTTCCCTGTTTTCTTAATCAGACATTAGTTAATAATGAGATGCAGATAACCAATAAACCAGCAGTTCTGCAGCTCATGTGCTTACCTAAAGTATCTGTGATCAAAATGCTTAGAAATGAATGAGAGGGGAATTGGAAGGACCATTAAGTTTAAATCTATTCTGGTCCACAAAACATTCACAGTGTTGATAATGTTCTCACAGAAGGAAACTCTACAGTGCAATTAAAATTGCTCTTGGATGAATGCAAGCATTAAAAAGCTAAATAGTTCAATACCAACTTTCATTATCAGCATGGACTGTCTTCTAATTAGGAAACTAGTTGGAATAAAAACCTGCAGCCACAGTGGCCCTCCTGGACCGTGATTGAGGCCCCCTGGACTAGAATATCTGATGAGAAAAGGTTTTCAAAACAGATGGACCTACAATTAGACCACTTTCTGAGCATTTTACTGTGCTAGTATAGAATATTCTAGGTGAAAAAGACTCCTTTTTCTTTGTTAGATTGAATTTGACACCAAGCAACCCTTTGTCACAAATTACATCCTTAAGCTTTATCTTATAAATAAGATAAACTAGTAGTTTAAATCTTAAGATTCTGTGCAAGCTTTAAGTAATCTGACTTGCGTAAGAACATTTTGATAGCTTTCACTAGTTGGATTAGTTAAGTTCCAGTACTCAGTCCTATTGGACCTCAATAAGGATGTCATTAAAACTCCACCTGCACAACAGATCTCTGATTAAACAGATCAAAAGTTAGGTATGCCTGTTGAATGACTATGGTATTTTTATAGAGGTGGACGCTTACAATTTAGAAACACTAATCAACATTCAAGTATGAATTCTTTCCTATTTTCTTTGCCAAATTTATCTTACATCAAAATACTGAAAATCCAAAAAGAACCAATTTTCATGATGAAAAATAATAGGTAAGTTTGTTTGACATTTTTTTTTTTGGATTTTGCATTAACCTGCCAAATATTTTGCCTTACCTAATCAGTGGCAAAGTTCAAACTGTAAAGGTCTACTGTATATGCTCACGTATAAGTCGGGTCTTGAAACCCAAAAAATAAACCATAAAATCAGGCCCCAACTTATAAGCCCATTCAAAAATGCGACACGTAAATTTTACATTTTTTTTACATCTTCTTGCCTCAGATTTCGCACCAGTTTCTCAGACACATTGAAATTTGTTGCAGCAGCACAGTTACCAATTTCTTTCGCTACTTCAATGACTTTTAATTTAAAACTAGCTTCATATTTCCTTCTGATCAAACACTCCATCGTAGATAAGGGATGCTGTTACGATAAAGGTGTATGAGGGTGTGAGATACAAAAAATACAAATCAGTGCAACGTCACTTTGGAATAGTTCAGGTATTCGGGCACAACAGAGATAGAGAGAGAGGTTAGGAGCACACGCTGATACAGTTCATTGCCGCACCCACATAGAAAAAAAGGCCATGTGCTCCGTGGTTACTCTCTCAGGTGGGTGTTATCATATCATAATCTACTGGACCAATAGTGTCAGTTTTCCACATTTGAATTATACGACCGACATTATAAAATACCAGAAATTATACTGACTTATCCGCGGGAGAACCTATCCGTGAGTATATACGGTACTTAAATATAAAACCACATACTGTAGATGATGTTACATCCATCCATCCATTTTCCAACCTGCTGAATCCAAACACAGGGTCACGGGGGTCTGCTGGAGCCAATCCCAGCTGACACAGGGCATAAGGCAGGAATCAATCCCAGGCAGGGTGCCAACCCACCGCAGATGATGTTACATACTAATGTGTATGAGCAATAGTAAAATGAGTGCAGAACAGCATTCAAACACTGAGAATGGGAAAGGTGCTATATAAATAAAATGTACTATTACTGCTATTATTATTATTATTATTAGATCATCACAAAGGCTAAATGAAAATGAAGCATTTAAATAAATCAAATTTTCAATATTACGGTATTTTATTGTGCAGACTGCTTATTGCTTCACTAAGCTCACTTATTCACAATGTGCTGGGCTACTGTATGTTAAAACCAGTTTTTTTTTTTTCTTCATCTCCCTTGCAGTATATGGACAACCTCGCAATTCTCCATTCTAATTTAGTGCTTGTCTTCATTTATCAAGATGTAAATAATCAGGAGAGTGTAATAATTTTTGACAGTGATTTTATTTAGTTCTTTAAAATCAATAAATGGTCCCAGAGAAATGTTTTCTTGAAAACAAATTAAATCCTCCACATAATAGAGATCGAAATGGTCATATAGACTCATTTTTAATGGAGTTAGTGAAGGGCTGAATCAACAGAAATCTGCAAAAGGAAGAGGGTTATTACTGTGTTGAAAGGAAAGAAAAGAAACTCAGAGGCACAACGTTTTGCCTGTGGGGCCTTCACTGAGTGAAGTGGTATGTAACTGTGATTTTTTTTAGATTAACTTTAATATAATCAATATTTTTACTTTCAGACAGAGATGACATTTACAGACATCACTGTGGCACAATTCTCTGCCCCAATCATAATATCTATATAGGGGTGTACTTTCTGTTCAGAAAAGAGCACATGAAAAGAGAATTGTGTAACTGTGGAAATGAATGATTAACTATTTAAGCCTTAATGATGTTTAAATGATTTCTTTTGCATGATGTACTCCTTTGTACTATATCTTTTTATCAGCAATCAATAAAACTGTTACATTGAATAGTCTTGGATAGCACAGTATCAACTGGTGCTCCGCAGATTAAAGCACTAAGAAGGAAATCATACCTTTGTGACCTGTCTAATAATTAATGTACTGCTGGGTCCATCAACAATGTTGATTGTTTGACTCTTTATCTTATTTCTTAATTAACTGTGAGCTATTGAAACCACTAGTTACCTCAACCTTTGAATGCTTGGATGTTAAAATCCTATGAATCTGATTTCAACCAAGCAGGAACTGCCACGTAATCATTTACTGTTTTGAAGACGATCAGAGCGTCAGGAAGATAAACATAACTTTTCTTTGGTATCCAAGATACTTTCCTCAGAATTAGATGAGGCATTTTTGATTGCATTTGTTTCAAGTAGAGAATTACATGGAACAAATCCATGACCCTCATCTCTTTCTTTGTTACAGTTTTAATAGCCATGTCAATGAAGGCCATCATGTTTTTCAGCCAAATTGTGCCTGGTCTACTCATCCTTTAGGCCATAGTTTTTTAATTTTTTAAGTTTTTAAGTTTTAATGGGTTGATTGTGAGTCACTGTAATGTCTAAGAAGAGACTAAAAAGGACAAGATTGGGTTGGAAGAAAAGAAGTGTTAAGATACATTGTCAGCCATTGTCCAACCTGCTATATCCTAAAACAGGGTCACAGAAGCCAATCCCAGCCAACACAGTGCGCAAGGCAGGAACAAATCCCCAGGCAGGGCGCCAGCCCACCGCAGGACACACCAAGCACAATTTAGGATCGCCAATGCACCTAACTTGCATGTCTCTGGACTGTGGGAGGAAACCCACGCAGACACGGGGAGAACATCCAAACTCCACGCAGGGAGGACCAGGGAAGCGAACCCAGGTCTCCTAACTGCGAGGCAGCAGCGCTACCCACTGTGCCACTGTGACGCCCATTCTGATGGATTAGGGAGCCAAACTATTGCTAAATAGTTAGGGCTGCTATGTTACTGCTCCAACCCTGGAGTCATTCTCCTCGTGTCTACGTGTCTTTTACTCCAGGTATTCTAGTTTTCCTCTCATCTCCCAAAAACACACAGGTTAAGTCAAAGGTATTTCTGTTTTTTTGACCTAATTTTGAAATCTCAGCTTTTTCGTAACCCCAGCTGTTTGAAATATTGATCACTTCCTATTCAATACATTGTTTTAATATTTTGTTTTGTATTATTAAATACTTTCTCGTGACCCGATTAGCAAATCTAATGATCCCGTTAGCGAAACAAAGGTTGGGAAATGCTGGGTTAAGTTAATTGGAGATTCTGAAGCAGCATGGCATGGGTGTTTGTGAATGTGCTCTGTAAGGGACTGGCACTTGCCATGATTGCTTTCTGCTTTGTGTACAGTGCTGTCAGGGTAGGCTTTTGATGCAATGACTCTGAATTAGACATATTGTTTCCTAAATTATGAACAAGGATGTCCATCCTGTCCATGACATATTAACACTGAGTACTTTCAGCCTATGAATTATTCAGCAGAAGTGTGTCAAGTAACGCAACTGGTGCTCCTTTATACCAACAGCAATATGTCTGCATAGTGCATTGTGAGGCAGTTTTCTGTTCTTTCTTTTTAAATTTTCTTTCTTTTTAGGCCTTCTGGTGTGTGTTCAGACCATAGTGTGTGTGTGTGTATATATTGTGACAAAAGACACTATACCAGCACCTGACCCGACACAGACAGACACGGGAGGCACATTTACAAAACAAATAAATGTTTTTATTTTCTTTTCTTCTGCCTGTGAGCAGCGCCTTCCCCATTCCCACAGGCACAACACAGTCCCAATAAGCACAATCACAATACTTCTCTTCTTTTTCTCTTCTACTCCTCTCCGGCAAGCTTAGTCCCTCTCCTCCCGACTCTGGCTCTTGGAGTTTTGGCTGCTCTCCCCTTTTAGAGCCCACCCAGAAGTGCTCAAGGTGTTTGATGATATATTTCCGGCTAGAACCTCCCACACAAGCTTTGGAACAACTGCAGAACCCCCTGGCAGCACGCCCATTACCCAACAGGGTTGTAGAAAACTCCATCTCCCATGGAGCCCTGCAGGAATCCGAGGCACCACTACTACCGAGGGGGGCTGCCATCTAGTGTCCTGGGATAGGTACTGTTCTGACCAGGCTTACTCCCCAGGTCCATACAGTGAAGAGGCATCCCAGCCAGACAAGGACCCCAGCCATCTGTGACAATTTACAGTATGTATTTATATATCAATCTATTTATGCATTTATTTATTTAAAGAGCTTTTGTAAAAAAACTCAATTTTACCCTGGGGACAAATAAAGCTCTATCTATCTATCTATCTATCTATCTATCTATCTATCTATCTATCTATCTATCTATCTATCTATCTATCTATCTATCTATCTATCTATCCATTATCCAACCTGCTATATCCTAACTACAGGGTCACGGGGGTCTGCTGGAGCCAATCCCAGCCAATACAGGGTGCAAGGCAGGAAACAAACCCTGGGCAGGGCGCCAGCTCACCGCAGGGCACCTATCTATCTATCTATCTATCTATCTATCTATCTATCTATCTATCTATCTATCTATCTATCTATCTATCTATCTATCTATCTATCTATCTATCTATCTATCTATCTATCTAAAGATGCATGGTTAAACAGACAAAAAGAAAAAAGTTGAAAACAAAAGAAAATACAGGTTTTGCACATTTGACGAGTGACAATCTAAAATCACTTATACTGTAATGGGACACATCCAGGAGGATGCCCGTTGCAGTCGTATAACACTGATTTGAAAACGGATGGCTTTCTGGTTGGATTTATGTGAATAAGTTATTTAATGACACATTGATGAGTGATGAAATGCGCTCACCTTTCTATTTAACAAGAATGAATAACTTATTGTTGAAGGACAGCTAATAGTTTATACACCCAGCATATAAAACTTCTTCTTTGTAATCAAATAATGACAGTGCAGAGTTGCCCTCGGCCATCTACAAGTTGCTGTAACAAACTGAAATGTACAGTATAATTTAATGTATCAGTCCTCTTCTGAAATATGACTGCCGTTTTGATTTTAATACCTTTTTTATTAGATACACATGTGTACAGAGTTACGGCCCCTCACGCACACACATTCTTAATCCTACACACATTGAGCAAAAGGCAATAAGTAATTGTGTTCTTGCAATGCACAAAGAGGCTGATTTTCTTCTGTTATATGAAACCCCAAAATATTCATTTTAGAACTCAAAGCTGTTTGCCTTTAGGCATTTGGAAGTTGAAGCAAAAACTTTACGATGGTTTGTTTTCGACTGAACAGGCCCTTCTCCAATGCTTTCAGCAAAATAACTCATAAATAAATAAATTCCTTGACGAGCATGTTTAAACCAATGGGAACAAATGCACTAACATCAAAAGGAGCAAGGGCAGAACTACACACAAGCAGTCTGAACCCATTGCAGTATGGATAGTGATTAGGCTTGAAGTTGAGAGTAAGATGAGTGTTCTTTATTGTTTTTTGGTTATCATTCTGCACCCTCTATTCATCACTGCATTTTTAAACCCACCTAATTCAGTTAATGGCCACAGGAGGAGTTGTCAATGCAGGAACCAATCCTGGACGGGACAGCAGCTCATTGCGGAGCATAGTCACACTACCATGGCCACAATAACTATTACTGGCACAACAAAGTTTCTGTAATCAATCTAATCTACAGGTCCTGGCATGTGGGGCAAAAACTGTAGAACCTGGGGAAAAAGCAGAAGAGCAAACTGCACACAGATAGTGACCAGCAACAGTGTTAACTTCTGAGATATTGCACCACTCTTATTCTGCAGTACGTGGTAAAAATGTTAAGGATGGAAATAGTTTTGTTTTCTCAGTTTACAATAAAAGGTTATGTTGCAGAGGGCTGAATATAAATCCCATTTATCCATTTTCATTCCCCACTTATCTAGGGCAGGGTCACAGAGAAGCTGGAGTCTATCCCAGCAAGCACAGGGTGCAAGCCCATTGCAGGATGAACACACACCAGGTTGCCTAATTTGCATGTCTTTTGACTGTGGGAGGAAACCCATGAGGGCAAAGGGAGAACTTGCAAACTCCATACAGGGAACACCTAGGACATAAACTCTGGTCTCTGGTCTTTTTAGGCAGCAGCACTACCACTGCAGCACCATGAATGCAAGTTATTGTTTAGAATGACTCCAGATGTATTTAAAGCATTGTCCTGGGTTCAAATAATGGAAGGTTTATTAACCAAAATGACTTCCAAAAGTAGCACAAGCACAAATCACAGATTCGTTCTTTTCACAATACTCTCTTTTCTCACCACCGCACTGCCCTCCTCCAGTTGAGTGTTGCACATTCTCCCAGCTCTGACTCGCCTGGATAAGGGAGTGTGGTCCTGTTTATTAAGGACCCAGGAGTACTTCCATTGTCAGGGCCACTGCCCATTGGAAGTATTTCCGGGTCATATGGAAGTTCCATATTATAGAAAGAAGTGCATCTCCCTGCAGTGCCCCCTTGCAGCACCCAGAGACCCAAGCAGGGCTGTGCTGCTGGACTACAACTCCCGGCAGGAGGACAGGAGGAAGGTAAAGAGAGTGTAACTGAGGGTAGGAACTTAGAATATTGGCAGTATGACTGGTAAGGGGAGAGAGTTAGCAGATATGATGGAGAGAAGGAAGATTGATATATTGTGCATACAAGAGACTAAATGGAAGGGGAGTAAGGCCAGGTGGATCGGAGGTGGATTCAAATTGTTCCATCGTGGTGTGGATAGGAGGAGAAATGGAGCAGGGGTTATTCTAAAGGAACAGTATGTCAAGAGTGTTTTGTAGATGAAAAGAGTGTCAGACAGAGTGATGATTATGAAGCTGGAAATTGAAGGTGTGATGATGAATATTGTTAGTGCATATGCCCCGCAAGTTGGGCGTGCGATGGATGAGAAAGAACATTTTTGGAGTGAGTTGGATGAAGTGATGAACAGTGTAACCAAGGGACAGAAAGTGGTGATTGGAGCGGATTTCAATGGACATGTTGGTGAAGGGAACAGAGGAGACGAGGAGGTGATGGGTAGGTATGGTGTCAAGGAGAGGAATGAAGAAGGTCAGAGGATAGTGGATTTTTCCAAAAGGATGGACATGGCTGTGGTGAATACGTATTTTAAGAAGAGGGAGGAACATAGGGTTATGTACAAGAGTGGAGGAAGATGCACGCAGGTAGGAAGGAGATTGACGACTGCAAAGTGGTGGCAGGGGAAGTGTAGCTAAGCAGCATAGGATGGTAGTCTGTAGGATGACGTTGGAGATCGAGAAGAGGAAGAGAGCGAGGGCAGAGCCAAGTATCAAATGTTGGAAGTTGAACAAGGAAGACTGCAATGTTGTGTTTAGGGAGAAGGTGGGACAGGCACTGGGTGGTTGTGAAGAGTTACCAGACAGCTGGGAAACTACAGCAGATGTAGTAAAGGTGGCAGCAAGAAGGGTGCTTGGCGTGACATCTTGACAGAGGAAGGAGGAAAAGGAAATCTGGTGGTGGAATGAGGAAATACAGGAGAGTATACAGAGTAAGAGGATGGCAAAGAAGAAGTGGGATAGCCAGAGAGATGCAGAAAGTAGAAAAGAGTACAAGGAGTTAAGGAGCAAGGTGAAGAGAGAGGTGACAAAGGCTAAAGAAAAGGCATATGATGAGTTGTATGAGAGGTTGGACACTAAGGAGGGAGAAAAGGACCTGTACCGATTGGCTAGACAGAGGGACCAAGCTGGGAAAGATGTGCAGCAGGTTAGGGTAATAAAGGATAAGGATGGAAATTTACTCACAAACAAGGAGAGTGCGTTGAGCAGATGGAAAGAGTACTTTGAGAGGCTGATGAATGAAGAGAACAAGAGACAGAAGAGGTTGGATGACGTGGAGATAGTGAATCAGGAAGTGCAACGGATTAGCAAGGAGGAAGTAAGGACAACTATGAAGAGGATGAAGAATGGAAAGGCTGTTGGTCCAGATGACATACCTGTTGAAGCATGGAGGTGTTTAGGAGAAATGGCAGTGGAATTTTAACCAGATTGTTTAATGGAATCTTGGAAAGTGAGAGGATGCCTGAAAAGAAGTGTACGGTGTCGATATTTAAGAATAAGTGGGATGTGCAGGACTGTAGTAACTACAGGGGATAAAATTGATGAGCCACAGCATGAAGTTATGGGAAAGAGTAGTGGAAGCTAGGTTAAGATGTGAGGTGATGATTAGTGAGCAGCAGTATGGTTTCATGCCAAGAAAGAGCACCACAGATGCGATGTTTGCTCTGAGGGTGTTGATGGAGAAGTATAGAGAAGGCCAGAAGGAGTTGCATTGCGTCTTTGTGGACCTGGAGAAAGCATATGACAGGGTGCCTCGAGAGGAGCTGTGATTTTGTATGAGGAAGTCAGGAGTGGCAGAGAAGTACGTAAGAGTTGTACAGGATATGTATGAGGGAAGTGTGACAGTGGTGAGGTCTGCAGTAGGAGTGAAGGATGCATTCAAGGTGGAGGTGGGATTACATCAGGGATCGGCTCTGAGCCCTTTCTTATTTGTAATAGTGATGGACAGGTTGACAGACGAGATTAGAATCCCCATTAGGAATCCCCATGGACTATGATGTTTGCTGATGACATTGTGATCTGTAGCGATAGTAGGGAGCAGGTTGAGTAGACCCTGGAGAGGTGGAGATATTCTCTAGAGAGGAGAGGAATGAAGGTCAGTAGGAACAAGACAGAATACATGTGTGTAAATGAGAGGGAGGTCAGTGAAATTGTGAGGATACAAGGAGTAGAGTTGGTGAAGGTGGATGAGTTTAAATACTTGGGATAAACAGTACAGAGTAATGGGGATTGTGGAAGAGAGTTGAAAAAGAGAGTGCAGGCAAGATGGAATGGGTGGAGAAGAGTGTCAGGAGTGATTTGTGACAGACCGGTATCAGCAAGAGTGAAAGGGAAGGTCTACAGGACGATAGTGAGACCAGCTATGTTATATGGGTTGGAGACGGTGGCACTGACCAGAAAGCAGGAGACAGAGATGAAGGTTGCAGAGTTAAAGATGCTAAGATTTGCACTGGGTGTGACAAGGATGGATAGGATTAGAAATGAGGACGTTAGAGGGTCAGGTCATGTTGGATGGTTGGGAGACAAAGTCAGAGAGGCGAGATTGCGTTGGTTTGGACATGTGCCGAGGACAGACGCTGGGTATATTGGGAGAAGGATGCTAAGGATGAAGCTGCCAGGGAAGAGGAAAAGGAATAAGAGAAGGTTTATGGATGTGGTGAGAGAGGACATGATGGGTGATGGGTGTGACAGAGCAAGATGCAGAGGACAGAAAGATATGGAAGAAGATGATCCACTGTGGCAACCCCTAACGGGAGCAGCCAAAAGAAGAAGAAGAGGATGTGTAAAAGTAGAATAGAGAAACAAAAAAATAGTTGGAAATCTAGATGGAAAACCCTGTTTGATGAAGGTCAGGATAAAAAAACACTTCAGGAAAGGTGTGTGTAAGCAATAAGCCTTTGTACACTTCTGGTCAGTCATTTCATTGCTCGTTTAATAAAGGCAGTCAGGCTAATGTAATAATCCTGGTAGGCAGAGACAACTGGGGGATTTTTGTATAGGTAGACATGTAAGTTTTGTGGATTTTCTGACACTCCTTTCTCGTTATTCCAATTCTAATTATTCCTCATATAAAAAAATAAGAACATAATGAGTTTGATAAACAAGAGGAGATCATTTAGTACATCAGACTTGTTTGTTTAGCCAATAGCTAAGGTGTCTCAGTATCTCATCCAGATACTTCTTTAAGGCTATCAAGGGTTCTGCTTCAACTTCATGAGTAGTTTGTTCCAGAATCCCTCAACTCTTTGCATAAAGAAGTTCTTCCTGGCTTCAGTCCTGAATGTATGTCCCCAAAAACACACATGCACAATAAAGGCAAGCAAGCAGCTAAAAATATACACATTTACCCCTCTTCAGACTCTCTATTTATTTAATTTATTGATGGCATTGCATAGTAGCTTACAACTACTGAATCGTCTTGTTAAGAGCAGCTCACAAGAGTCAAAATGTTTGACACTTTAAATGAGTAACCTGCAGGCCATCCTTGGTTCATAGGGTCATTTGGAGCAGCTGTATGATTTCATCAAACGGATCACCTAGGGTCACAAAATCTAGGTGGCAGCATTTTTTTAAATAATAGTTACCCTGCTTTTCAGACACTTAGACTCAATAATGTCCTCCGACTCCCATTAATCCTCACTAGTCCTGTGTGTGGCGTGGAATTAAAATGTTATTTCATATGTTTTTTGTCTTAAACATAAAAAACAAATTGTTAGGTTAAACAAAAAAAAAATCTAGAAGACCTGGATAAGCTTCAGAACAAGGCAGGTGTTTGAAAATTGCAGTTTATTGTGAGAAAATGCAAAGAGCTACACATGAGAAACAGAAATGTCAATTATAAATACAAGATGGAAGACACTGGCCTACAGGAAGCAACCTCTGAAAAGGATATAGGGGTTTATCATCTAACCAATGAGCAGAAGTTATGAAAAGGGCAAATAAAATTAGGGTTAAATATAAATCAATAGATATTATACTCAGACTATATAGACCTCTTCTGGAGTATTATGTGCAGTTCTGGTCACCATGCTACAAAAAGACATAGCAGCACTTGAAGCTTTGCAGATCAGAACAACCAAGTGCATCCCAAGACTTAAGGACATGTACTCTGACAGACTCTCAAGCAGAGGAGACTACATGGGGACCTAGTCCAGGTCTTCAAAATTCTCGATCCAACAGGAATTCTTTCACCTTAATGGTGAATCACATACTTGAAAACTCCAGTGGAAATTAAGGGGAAGTGCATTTAGGATTGAAATCCAGAAGCTCTTCTTTATGCAAAGAGTTGTGGCAATTTGTAACAAACAACAGAGTCATGCAATTAAAGGAGAAATCTTGACAAACTTTAAGATGTGTCTGGTTGAGATATTGGGACAGGCTTAGCGATTAGCTAAACAAATGAGCAGGAAAAGGACTAAATGGTCTCCTGTTCTTATAAAGAAAATTCAGGTCGTCAATGATTTAGCAGTTCAAAAGTTGAAAACATTCAACTAAACAAAATGTTAGTGGAAAACTGAAAATGAGCCAAAATTAATGAAGACTTACAAGTCTGAAATGTCTGTCCTTTCTCAAATGAAGGCATTAGCACCAGTGGAGACCTGCCTTTTGGTAATGGTGGGAATATATAGGAAAAAAACTTAATTTTTGTGAACCTATTTCTTCAGAAAATATGGCAATGTTTTTATTCTACTTTGACTTTGTGGATAGGAATCATAAAGGAATACTCCATTCAAAAATTATATTTTTTGGGTAATTAAAATGAAAACAGGACTCTTGAGCAGTGAATGGAGGCAAAGGTGGGCCTTCGATTTAGTAGCACGATCTGTATCAAGGGGCTACCTCTTTGGGCAATACTTTCATTTTCCAGAGATATTTATTTAACAATATTTTAGCAAAAAAATACATGCCGTTTGCACACATCTGGATGACTCAAGGTGCGGATTATTAGAAATGAGTAATGTGACATTTTGTTTATGTTGTGTTTGATATTGTTTGCTCTTGTCCAGAGGTGGTGATTATTGGGTCCCATTTTATCAGAAACTTTGTTATGTCCTTTCTCCACAAATGCAAGAGAATAAAAACTTTTTTCTGGCTACCTGTACAATTTACACAGGCTAAGTAACATATTAAAACATATTTTTGGGTGGAATATTCATTTAATGTTTGTTGCATGTCCTTAGTACTAGGGTGTTGTACCGTGCATGTCCTTAAAATTTACAACTATATTGGATTTGTGGGTGTTTCACCTATTCCTGTGCATTTTCTTTATATTATTTTGAGTGTGTATTGATGCTATAAAATTACTCAGATAATAAGAAACTAACACAAAATTTCAGGTAATTTTTGTGGTAATTAAGCCTATTTCAAGGTGCTGCCCAGCTGGTAAGAAAACAAACATGGCAGAATAGGCATGAGAACAGAGTAAGATCTTTCCAGGGGCTAAATATATGTGAAGAAAGAAAGAAACTCACATTTGCATTTTGGAGAGATGGGGGGCACCTGGGGTTGGTAAGCCCTGCAGTAGAACATTAAAACAGAAATCCAGGCGGGCCAGGAGTGAGTCTGCATTATGCCGCTAGTATGCTTGATGGAAGCAGGGAGTTAAACAAAGGGGAAGATTTCACCCTGCTAGAATAAAATAAAGAAGAAAGCCTGGATAGGTCTACAGCCATTAGTGCCTGGTCTTTTGAAAGGGGCTGCCTGTGGCTTGGAGACTATAAGACTTTGTTTAGCCACCTTTGACTCCTGAAATCACTCCAGAGATAGTCAGGATGTAAACCTATGGTGAAGTTAAAAAGGTTACTGGCTGAAAGTAACAAATTTGGCAGTAAAAAAATACTAAGTAACAAATAGTAATAATGTAATATAATAATAAAGTAACAAAATCAGGGTTATGGACATTAAGATGGAAATAACAATAAAAAGAAAGCATATGAGGATGTTTTAACAGGATAAAAAAATGGGGGAATCACTGCCGGGTATAGCAAAAACATTGCTGTGTGGATCTAGTGAGTATGAGGTCACTATTTACAATAATTAATATACACATTAAGTAGACACTGTGGTCAGTAGCAATAATCACAATGGCACCCCATCTAGGGCTGACTCATGACTACACCTCATACTAAAGGGAATGGACTCACATCTAGGCACTGGATTTTTTAGAATCAGAAAATGAATTTTTGAATGCTGGTCATATCCATATTGTAATATATACCAACTGAACTAAACAACAACACAATCTTAGATATTTCTGCTTTATTTTAACTATGTTTCTTTGAATTAATGTATTCCTTTGGCCTGGGATTGTCACCTTGGCCTAATATAGGGAGAACAGGCATCCTCCTCTTCTTGGGTATGTCTACCTGCGATTAATAAAAATCCTACAATTACCCTGGATTTTGTTTTGCTTGTTATCCGGATTATGTATTATCATTTATTTCATGCACTACCAGTGTATATTTTGAACTTACACGTATAAAATCATATTGTGCATGGGGTGTAGCAAAGATTTGAATAAGGAGGGGCTGTGTATAAAGAAAAGCAAGCTTGGCCATTTGACAACAAGGACGAACCCCAAAGATACCTAAACAAGAGTGTAAGCATAAAGATGAGTTAAAACAAAATAAATGCTTGTATTTTCAACCTGAACAAAACAAGTGGTAAGCAGAATGTGCTATATTTAGAGCTGGCACCTGAGTGTCTCTTTCTTTGTGTAAAGAAAAACTTCCTCATGTTTGTGCAAAATTTACCCTTAACAAGTTTCCAACTCTGCCTCCATGTTCTTGATGAACTTATTTTAAAATAACATTCTTGATGCACTGTACTACTGTACACTGTGCTGTACTACATAATTTTGAACACTTCAATCATGCCACCTCTTAATCTTCTTTTGCTTAAACTGTATAGACTTAGCTTGTTTAATTTTTCCTCATAATTCATCCCCTGTAGTCCTGGAATCAGCCTAGTCGCTCTTCTCTGGACCTTTTCTAGTGCTGCTGGGTCCCTTTTGTACCCTGGAGAACAAAACTGCACACAATACTCCAGATGAGGTCTCACCAGTGTGTTATAAAGGTTGAGCAGAACCTCCTGTGACTTGTACTCCACACATCAGGGCGCTATATAACCTGACATTCTGTTAGCCTTCTTAATGGCATCTGAAAACTGTCAGGAAGTTGACAGTGTAAAGTCCACTATGACTCCTAAATCCATCTCATAAGGTGTACTCTCGATTTTCCGACCACCCACGTGTATTCAATCCTAATATTTTTACTTCCTATGTGTAATACTTTACATTTACTGACATTAAACTTCACCTGCTACAAATCTGCCCAAGCCCATATGCTGTCCAAGTCCTTCTGTAATGATATAACAGATTCCAAATTATCTTCCAATCCATATATCTTGGTATCATCTGCAAACTAAAAACATAAAATTGGTATTTTTCAAGTCAAAGTTATTTCTTCACACTCATCATAAGTATTAAATTCATCCATCCATCCATTTTCCAACCCGCTGAATCCGAACACAGAGTCACGGGGGTCTGCTGGAGCCAATCCCAGCCAACACAGGGCACAAGGCAGGAACCAAGTCCGGGCAGGGTGCCAACCCACCGCAGAAGTATTAAATTGCAACAAGAAATTATGTTGTAAAGTGAAGCATTTTTTTTTTATAAAGTTTGTTTGAACCAGCACTTCTTCTTCCATATGAATGTAAATAGAGGAGAAGTTATTTGGTGCCTGATCCACCAGGTTTGTTTGATGGCAATGTTTGACGCATAAATGTGAAACATAAAGGCCTGCTCTTTGTTTTTAGAATGGAGGTGATGGGGCTGGAGTCCTGGGTTAATCTTTTTCCATTAACATGATAGCCAAAGCCAAGTCCTCCAGTGAGACAACTGAAGAGGCTGCAGCAGCACATACACAACTATCTGGTTGACTGTTGATATTTAGTCAAATAAAAACCCAAGAAATGTATACATTGGCATTCAAAAGTTTGCAATTACCCAGGAATGTTTATGGGTTTCTTTCATAGAAATGAATATTATTTCCATCAAGGTACCATTAAATCGATTTGGAAATATAGCCAATATATTACTAATGATACAAATGGCTATTACTGTCTGAAATTACTGATTTATAATTTCCATTCATCCATCCATTTTCCAACCCGCTGAATCCGAACACAGGGTCACGGGGGTCTGCTGGAGCCAATCCCAGCCAACACAGGGCACAAGGCAGGAACTAATCCCGGGCAGGGTGCCAGCCTACCGCAGGATTTATAATTTGTTATTCACAAAACCACAATTTCACCAGCAACAGTTCCAGCGCCCTAATGATGAATTCTCTCTGAATAAGAGCATTAGAAAAATTGTGATGAGAACAGGCCATTTAGCCCAACAAGTTTGTCCATCCTTTTCACCCAGATTGTCCAAATTAAAATCAAGTCAAGATGTGAAGATCTCTAAAGTCCTACTGTCCACCCCAATACTTGTTAGTTTTTTCCATGTGCCTGTGGTTCTTTGCATAACGAAAAACATAATTTATATGTATGAAATCTGCTCTTAAGAAGTTTCCAACTGCGTCTTCATGTTTTTGTTGCAGAATTTATTCTACAGTAACTATTGAGATCTACTTTTTTATTTTTTTTAATGTATTACAGTTTCCCATGAACAACATTTTATTCAATTTCATTTTGAAAAGGCAACTTATGGGACTATTCTGGAATACACAACCTATATTTACTTTGTCAATCCATTTTATTCCATTTTAGACAATCATTTGGAGTTGCCTACCTGTTTTATACATCTGAATAAAGGTACAAGGGAGTGGGCTATGCAGTAGATTAAAAGTGTCCACAAATGCCTTGTTAACAATCTAATTACTTCTGAAACAGCCAGTAAGCTGAATTGTATTCAGTTTGTTCATTGTTTATTTCAGTTTTCACTTCTTCTCAAATGCCACAATTCTGTTCATCATTATGAGTTTGTAGCGCTGCTGTTTTGTAGGGAAATAAAACTGTCCACAAACAACATCTTAGTCAAATTACTTTTGAAAAAGCCACTTGGGGGTCCAGTCTTGAATTTACAGCCCTTGTTAAATTTGTGAATTTTTTTTTCATTGTTAACAGCCTGTCAAAGTTAGCACAGCTACTATATACTAGTATCTTGAATTCACCTTTGTTTAATGTGGGAATCTTTCATGTCACTTTTTTAACATATCAAAACTTGTACTTGTGTGTAACTCTATGAAGGCTTATTAAGGACAGAAGTTTTGAAAGTGTTTAACAATCCCCTGAACCAGTTCCTTTTGAAACAGTATACTTTGACTTGACTTCTTGCACTTAACTCGTGAATCAAACAAAACCTGAAACCTGTTATTCTGTTCAGTAAAGCAAGTAAATGATCTTTTCTTGGGTTGCAATGACTCCTAAAGTTCAAATCAGGTTTAAAAATGGCCAAAAGTAAACAGCTTTGTCAAGAAACATGTCAGTCTATTGTTGTTTTATGAAATGAAGGTTATTCCATGCGACTGATTGCTAAGCAAATGAAGATTTTGTACAAATATGTTTATTACTGTCTTGAGAGAAGAAGAGGGCAAACTGGATCTAATCAGGACAGAACAAGAAGCGGAAGGCCCAAATGCATAACTGTACAAGAGGATAAGGACTTCAGGGTCGGTAGTTTGAAAAATAGACATCTTAAAATTGGCTGCTGCCTTAAATACATGTCAAATACCAGTGTCATTTGCAACAGTAAAAAGAAAAGGATAAAATGGGCAAAAAATCACACTCTTTGTATGGTGAAATTTCTGGGTGATTTGCTCATTTTAATCTTTTCTATGTATTTACCAGTTTAAGATGCGACCTTTTCTTTGAAGACTCCCAGAGTCGTCTTTTCATTGTTGCAGATGACACTAGTCTTATATTAGAAGTCAATTACTGCTGCTAAAACAAAGCCTTAGGTTTAATTTTAGTTGACTTACTAAAATTCACAACCATTCATTGTTTCTTCAACTCCTTAAACACATGCAAGCACAGAGTTAATTGCTTCCTGTTTGCTTAACCTGCTGTCAAATAACAAACAAACCCATAGCTCATTAGGTTAGTGGGTTCCATTTGCACCTGTGTGTGTTCATCATGAAATTACTTTCCATTAAAGTACTTGGAAAGGAAACAAGAAAAGAAGTAAAGGACCAAGTGCTAATCTGCTTTGGTCCATGAAACACCATAATGACATCCTTAGATAACCAAAATCTCCAGCGACAGAAATACCTGATGAGGCAGGATGGAGTGCTAACGAGGCAGAAAATTAAATAACTCGTTTCGTTCACAGCAGGAATTGACTTTTAATGTGGAGATTAGTTGAAGTAAAAATCTGCAACTACTGTGGCCTTTGCTGGCTGGACTGGACTGGAGACAGCCGGAATGAAAGCATGAAAGGAACAAGTTAAAAATGATGAAGTTATTATCACTGTAATTTTGTAACAGAATGCTACAGTAGGCGTGAAAATGTGAAATGTGGATGGATGAGAACTATTTGCCTCTTAATACAGAAAAAACAGAAATGTTAGTTATTGGAGGGAATGATGCTGATTGCAACAACATTCTGTTACTCTTTAACTCAGTTGGAATCACCATTAGTTTTACTGAATCAGCATGCAAGTTAGGTGTTATCTTTGACACTAGGATGTCATTTATAAACACACAAACTGTCCAAAACAAGTTTTTTCCCGTCTTAAAAATGTTGAAAGGTTAAGGCTTTTTCTAAATCTGCAGAATACTGAGAAATGTATTCATGCATTTATATCTATTAGGATTGACTACTGCAATGCATTATTCACAGGCTGCTGAGATTACTCTTTATGTAGATTTCAGTTCATTTAAAAATGCTGCTGCAAGAATTATTACACAAACCAGAAAATATAACCTCATAACTCCAGTTCTAAAGTTCTTACAATGGACCTTAGTTAAGATTTGGTCAGATTTCAAAATCCTCCTTTTAACTTATAAAGCCTTAAACAGCCAATGCCTTGCTTACTTAACTGAGCTTATCATTACTTACAAACCAGAGCACACATTAAGATGCTGGCCTACTTAAGATTCCAAGGATTAATAAAATAACAGTGGGAGGTCGAGCTTTTATTTACAGGACCCTGAAGTTGTGGAATGGTCTGCCTGCTACTATAAGAGGTGCCCCTTCAGTCTCAGCTTTTAAATCCAGTCTAAAGAGTCATTACTTTAGTCCGACATACCCTGACTAGAGCTGCTGGTTAGCTGTGCATACTGAATCTCTGCCGTTAGTCATTAGTACTAAAACATAAGAGATATATTTCTAAACTGTTACTAACACTCCTCTATTCTGTTTATTTTCTCTGTATCCTCATGTGGCACTTGGTGCCACTGCCCTTCTCTCCTGCAAATGCAAAAGCCATCTTGGATAAAGGAGCACTGGAATTATCAGATGGAAAGATTCTCTCATTAAATTGGATGGTTAGCACAGACTCGTCTGTTGAAAATACAGCAGCAGGTAGGCAGCTAGGTGGACGAGGTCTCCAGGAATGTGACTTTATTTTTGACTTTCTCTTTAATGATTTTAATCTCTACCATTGTCAACTGTCCATTGTTTATCAATTAATATATGTACATATATTGTTGGTTTCTGTTTATGTTTAATTAGTTGCTATCTTGTTCTTTGTGTTTTTTAAGAAATCTGCATTTATATGTGTTCCAGTTCTGTATTTTATAATCTGTACTTATAACTGAGAACCAGGGAAAAATGCTATACCAAAAATAAAATGTATTGTATTGTATTGAACACGGATGAAAAGCCTGGGCAGGTGGACCTGCAAATTCAGTTACTTCACACTTGTGTTGCTCTTGCCGTCAGCAACAGAAGCATGTACTCTCTGCACATGGCCTACATGACATTGGATCCCCAATACCATGCCGATCTCTTAGCATGTGTTTCACACTAAATTGGAAAGCTTGTATTTCTTCTGGCCATCTGGAAATTTAACCCACAGGTTCTATGAAACAGCCACTGAAGGGCAGCATGATCTGTCTGAACAGCAAATGAAGGCCTATATATTGAATACTTTATAGTGCTGGACAGCTGGACAGCAGCAATTCCCACCTCGTGACCCAATCGCTACATACTTCCTTTGACGTGAACTAGCCACACATTCTTTATCAGTGTGTCACAGTGAAAGAACTGCTCCCAGAACAGTACTACAGCCACTCGAGTCGAGACCGAATAATAATCTCAGATTTGGAGGTGACAAGATTGGTTCTTGACAGACTGCACCCTTCAGCTCATTAAAAGCCTTTTCCTGTTCACCACTTCATAGAAAAGTCCTTACAGTCAAGCAAGTGGTTTAAGAGAGCTGCAAATCTTAGGAATCCTAGGAATTTGTCTGTGGTTTTTAGGACCAGGCCATTGGTTGTCTTTGTTAACCTATTCAAGATGGCCACTAACATGTTTTCTCACACACTTGTGCAGCTAGTGAGTGTATAAAGTCTACTGCCTTGCATCATTCCACTACAAGAATACCCAGAAAATAATATTTTCTTGGTGTAAACTGTGCGGCAATATCTACCAAATACATGTGTTTCACCTACATTCTCCATCTGTTTTAATCGTTCTTTGTTTCCACTGCAAACAATGTTTTACTTCCAGATGCCACAGGGATTCATTCCATCCTACTTTTCTGACACCAGTTGTAACACTTGTACTGTTTATAACTGTCACTTGGCAGGGTTTACTTCTCAATGTTTTCCTTAACCCATTAAGATCACTCTTATGACCTCAGGCATGCAGTAACACAAAAAAAGAAACACTACTGGTTAGTAACTACTCCACTTCCCTTTTCGATTGAAAGTCAAGAGGTGGACACCAACTCTTATAAAATTCCTAATGTGCCCCTTCTTCCTGAACTTTGTGTAACAATCTGCAGTAAATTGCATCATGCAACCCTTCCAAAACTCTCTGATGTCATCACTTAATATGACATGCCAGGTGGGAATTGAACAATACATAAGATTGCATTGTGTTTTTAAGGACATCTACATTTTGAAATAGACCTAGAGAAAGATAGAGAAAGAAAAGTACAAGAGAAACTGTTTGCATTAAAGTCTGTATGAAGGTATTGCTCAAAACAAATACTTATTTTGATCCAGGGATTTTTCTTTATGAGGTTGTAACTGCGGTATGGTCTCTGCTAACGGTTCACTGTATATAAGGCCCCAGACACCAAACTGTGTTGTGTGTGTTTTTAAAACACACAAGTAAGGGTTATAAAAAAAGCCCAACTGCTCAACTGGACTTAACTTGACAGGTTAAAGCCACATTCATGTGCTATTAGACAGACAGTAGATAGGAGTTTTCGAGTTGTAAATTCCTTGTGAATGCCCTGTGAACTCAGCTACAAGTTGGACAATTCTGAGAAAACAAAGCTACCTGAAATCTCTGAGTTGTGACATTAGGCTGACCTTTCACCTTAGTCAATTATGTAACATAAAAAATGTAACTTGGTCAACCAGAAATTGAATTTTTGTGGTTGAATTGCATTTGGATCGAAGCAACACATTTAACACATTTAGTTTGCTCTTCATTTTCATGAGGACCAAGTAACAAACTAATAGCTAAAATTTCAACTTGAAATTCATGTGAACACACTGAAATGCGAAGCTGAAATGTCACATGTCAGAGCTCAGAAAACTCCAATAGCTTGTGAACATTGTATAAGCCCCCATCTGCCCAGCATGGTGACTTGTCCGTTGTTCTCCATTCCAGTGCTACCCAAGCATTCTCTGCTCACCTCTCTCCCTCTCTCCCTCTCTTTCACTCTTCCTGTCTTGATCATTCTTACCACCATTTAGATAGATAGATAGATAGATAGATAGATAGATAGATAGATAGATAGATAGATAGATAGATAGATAGATAGATAGATAGATAGATAGATAGATAGATAGATAGATAGATAGATACTTTATTAATCCCAAAGGGGAAATTTAGCCCTTTTCATGGCTCTGCCTCTGACTCTAAATTTAATTAGACATTCAAATTTGTAATGTCTTCAGGGGTCACTTATGGCCAAGTAGGGTTTCCAATTATCCAAGTATCCAAGTAGGGTTTCCTACTGCAAAAGGCAGCATGGCCTCCATTCTCTCTGCTTAGGGATTTGTGCTGTCACCTATGATTGTCCTTCTGCCAATTTTACCATCCCTCAAATGGAAACATGGTCCCAACTGTCCTGAAAAGGGAAGTTCTGGCCTTTTTACAAGCCTCCTTGACCTCACTATCTTACTCTAATTAATTGTTTCCATCATACCTCCTGTAGCTATCAGTCCTATTGGCCCTGCTGGTGCCCCCTTTCTCAAAATGGCATGTGGAGTTATGTTCCCTTTACTGGTGTGTACGTGTGTGTGTGTATGTGTGTGTTTTTTTGTTTTCTTTCATCCAGGCTCCTTACAATATAGGTTTCAGGACTAGAGGTTTTAGTGAAAGGGCACATCTTGAAAAGAAAAAACCAAAAGAGGGCAGAATCTCTGTAGGGACGACTGTGTTAAAATTTAGACATTAATCATGGAACTACAAGTTTGTTTATTCATTTATCTTTTGTTGTTTTAGGAGATCAAGGCCGCATATTTTATTGCCACAGTCATAATTGTGGAAATTTCAGTGGCTTCTAAGCAGAGCAATGTGCCAATCAGCTAGTCTTCTTCTTCTTCTTCTTATTTTCCAACCAATCATTGTGAAATGAAAGGATGGTGAGTGGACTTCCCCAACACTGCCAGTGTGTCACTGCTTACTAGAAACAGAGGTCTGTCCATTGAGCAATAGCCCAAAGACAGGAACAAACCCTAAATGATTTACTGAAGGACAAAGAGAAACACATAAACATATTAACATGGGAGCAATTTAGAGCATCATTCCAACCAGACACATGTCTATGTCCTAAGGGAGAAAACAGGGAAGTCTCATAAATATGGGCAGAACATAGAAATGCCAAAGAGATGGCACCCCATCCATCCTACTGATGCAATAGGTTAATAAGGTGACAATAGGTACTTTCCCACTACAGGAACTTTGTTTTCTGGGACCAATGAGTTCCTCTATGATATAGATCTTGAGCCAGTCGTGGTCCTGGCCACTTTCGTGTGTTGCATTCCCACTGCACAATAGGAACTGTAACTTTAATGCAAAATATGTGATGTGCAGAGAAAAGTGTTGCAGTGCAAAGTGAGGCATGTGTATGATTCAGCCCAAATGGAAGGGGGACATGAAGAAGGATGTGGTACGAAGTGAGGCGTGTTCAGAGGACCCAAACCAATGTGGTGTATGAAGCAGCCTAGGCCAGCATGGTGAAGTGCGGGACGATTGGGAGTTCCCAGGGGACCCCCCAACCATATTTCTTTGAAGCAATCACTACTTCACTTTGGAGACTATTGCTCCGACTTGGAAAATGGCAATGGTGCACTTGGTAGGTGGCTTTGAAAGGTGATGTGGTTTAAAGTGCGGAGCGATTGGGAGTTCATGGGGACCCCTACACCTTATTGTATTGAAGTAATCATGACATTAAGGGGAGAGATTATTGCTTCACTGTGGTGCATGGCGTGGTACACCAGGGAGGTGGCTATGAAGAGTAATACGGTGGGAAGTGCGGTTCTCCATCTTCACTGGTAACTCTCCAGAGTCTAAACTACTAATAGATTTGTAAGATGGCACCAAAGTTTCTGGTCAACCAATCAGCACAATTTATCACCTTTGCCTGACTCATGACCTGGTTAGATGAAAAGTACATACCCTGAGTATCTGATGTAAGAGTGTTACAAAAGTTCCTGAGTTTCTAAAAAGATTCTCTAAAAAGAGTTTCTAAAAACATTGCCGAGGTGGGAAAACACCTAATGTGTCTTGTTAGGCTAAAATATTTCCACTCTGATGGAACAAAACATAGCATTTTTAAACCCACTTAATTCAACTCAGGGTCATTGGGAGCCAGAGCCTATTCCAACAGCAGGATTCAGCCTTGGACAAGTCTCACCCACATACACACCCACGATCACACCGGTAAAGAGTGTCATTTGTATAAAAAGGAGCCATTCTCTTCATTTCTGATACTGATTCTGATTAACTGTTTTTATAGCTGCTGGCCCAGATGACATCTTTTCTTCCACACAAAAGCATTGCTCTGATCAGTTAGCTTCTGTATTGTAAATGAGTCACTAGGGAACAAAAACAGAGTAGGGGCACCAAATGGCGATCCCTGTTTGATGTCCAGGTTGAAACAGACATTCTGAAAGCGTTTACATAGTCAATGAAACATGTCAACGAGTTGTATACCTTTATGTATGATAATCTGTTATAAGACTTATGAGGCAGCCAGGTTTTAAAACTGAATGTGCTGATTTAAAAAATTTTGAAGTCACAGAGGATGAATCTGCTTTTCATTTATTTGCAATTAGGCAAATGTGCTTCTCTAAATCATTATTACTGTTCATCTTATTGAGAAGTGGCAGACAACAAACAGCAGGATTGGTTGGTTTCATTTAACAGGAGTCTTTATAACCAAAAATCTATCTGCAAAGGGATCAGCCAAGACCGATTGAAAAGGTCTATAACATAATGGATGGGGTACCACACTGTGAAACGATACACTCATGAGTACAACCAAATTTGTCCATATGGTACCAATTTAGAGTTGCTAATTAAACAACCACATACATCTTTGGGATGTGGGTGGAAAGCCGGAGAGAATACTTCCTTAGCAGTTAGAGTGTAAACCAAATCATCAACTAGCCATACCTCAAATGCTGTGTTAATTGAACTTTGTATTGTTATGACTTGTATATGTTAGGCATTTAGATTCATTCTGTTTTACAATATGCTTAACATAATTTGTGTGTTTATGAATAAAGATGACGCATAGCTTAAAAACTTCCTGGAAGTGCATTTTAGTTGAAAGTATGTGTATATGTTCAGAGCCCTTACTCAGTGAAGGATGTATTCAGAAAATAAAATTAATTAAATGGAATACAGTATATATAGTGTTTGAACATCAAGGACTATTCCATTCCACCAAGATGATTCTGCTTACCATTGTCAACACGTTACAGCAGGTGAGAGCTACCAACATATCATCTGGACTATCTTCATCCTGCTAGATCTCTCCTTAGCCTTAGACATTCTCCTTGTCTCCCTCCCTTGGCATCACTGGGACTGCCCTCAGGTGATTTGAGTCCTAACTCTTTGGCAGATCCTACTGTGTGTCCTGGTGTGGAGGGATGTCAAGGGTTCTCAAGGCAAGCACAGGAGTTCCCCAAGTATTGCTGCTGGGCCCTTTACTCTTACTCCCTACAGATATCCTCACTGGGCCCTACTATCTAATCCCATGATTTCTCTTAAAAGTGCTATGCTGAGGATACACAGCTGTATCTGTCATTTCCTCTAGGGCAGTGGTTCCCAAACTCGGCCCTGGGGGTCCCACTGTGGCTGCAGGTTTTTGTTTCAACCAGATTCACAATCGGTGATAATAATCGATAACAACTGATCTTGTTTAATTAGCTGGCTTTTATTATTCTTCTCTTATTCTGCATTCAGAAAAACACAACAGAATGGTTTTTACATTTATAAGACATATAGAAATATTTCTATTTTTTTCTAAAACTATAAATGCTTAACACTCTTTTGTTGTTTTCCTATTATTTTCTACTTTTCCTGTGTAGTTTGCTCACTTTATTTAACCCTAATAGTGACAATTAACATCCAGTACAGCAGAAACCCAGGATGATGAAAGCTGCAACGATTTCAGTGTCCATCCATCCATCCATCAATTTTCCAACCCACTGAATCCGAACACAGGGTCACGGGGGTCTGCTGGAGCCAATCCCAGCCAACACAGGGCACAAGGCAGGAACCAATCCCGCGCAGGGCGCCAACCCACCACAGCGATTTCAGTATCAGATCTGCTAATTAGTGAATAATCAATTAAATAACCAGAACACCTGGAAAAGCAGAATGAAAGTTAGGTTGAAAAATACTGTTAACGATTAAAAAAAAACTACATATTCCCCATATAACTACTTATTACATTTTAATAAAAATCTACCTAACTTAGTTTGTAATTTCCACATTGACTCCAAGACACAGAAACTGGGAAATAATGATTCACTTTATTAGGGTAAGAGTCCAATGAAAAACGTAAGTTGGTTGGAACAAAAACCTGTAACCACAGTGGGTCCCCAGGACCAAGTTTGGGAACCACTGCTCTAGACGACCCCATGGTATCAGCTAGAATCTCTACATGTCTCACTGATATTGCAACCTGGATGAAGAAAAACCATCTCCAGCGCAAACTGGCAAAGACGAAACTTTTGTTATCCCAGCTCGTCCATCTCTTCAGCCTCCATTTCTGGTTCATTATTACTAATACCCGCCAAGTTGGTATGCAACCTTGTGGTGGTGATTGATGACCAACTGTCCTTCTGGGACAATGTTGCTACAGTCTCATGGTCTTGAAGATTCACTCAATACAATTTCATTAAGATCAGATTGCAACTAACAGAGTATACCCAGTTCCTCTTTAGTCCTGTCACAACTAGACTACTGCAACTCCCTGCTGGCAGGATTACAAGCATGTGTCACCAACCCGCTGCACATGATTCAAAATGCAGCAACATGTTTGGTGTTCAACCAAATGAGGCAGGGACTTGTCACTCCTCTTTTCAGATCACTACATTGGCTTCCTGTAGCAACACACATTAAGTTCAATTGGTGTGGTCAGTGGGTCTAAATCTATACAGAATAGAGGAGACGTGAGGGTCTATTGTACGGTTGGCATATTTGTACCTAGAAATACACAAAGGGAGAAAACAAGTCACTTATCTTAAAGTAGTTTTTCATTCCTATCAAGACATTTGTAAGGTCCTATGCTCCTTCTCGACCACGCAGGTCTACTGATTAGTGGCATCTTGATGATGACACCTCTGTATAGTATTAAATGTCAGTTCAGACTCTTTTCCTGTGTAGTCCTTAGCTAGTGGAATGAGCTGCACACCTCCATTTGAAATTTTGACTCCTTCGATGTGTTTAAGAAGTGCTTGAAGATTCGCTTGTTTTTCTGAATTCCTATCTAATTGATATTAACTGTTAAGTTTTTATAATCTAGGAATTGTAACAAGTTTGTGTTTTCTTTCTGAACTTTTGTGATGCTCTGTTTTGTAACCATGTTCTGTAACACTTGTTCCCAAACAGTCCCCCAGGTTGATATTTACTTGTGTATCTTTTTAAATTGCTTTGGGTAAAAAACATCTAATAAACAAAAAAGGTAAATGTAAATTATAGAGAACAATATATGAATTACTAGTAATGGAGTAGCAGGCTTCATAACTACCAGTTAATATTATTATTTATATATATTCTTTATTTGGTAGCATTTTTATTTTTATTTTCTGACCAATATGAATGTGTCTTCAGAGCAATGTGAAGCTGATTTATGGTTGTTGCAACTTGTGCAAATTGCTAGCATGAGTGGTGTGGGCTTTTAATATGGAACTAATTTAAGTGATTTTTTTGTCATTTATGGTTTTACATGATTGATTCTGCGCAATAGTTTAATCACAGATTCAGGGATTTCATCTTGGTAAAGGAACAGTGGGGCAACTCTTTGTTCATCAAAAGATATGTGAAGCATCATGGGAGATACCAATCCTGTTCACATGTGGTTTGTGGAGTTCGAACAATTTTATGACTGTGTAACCCATGGTTTCTTGTGGAAGGTGCTGCAGGACTAGGGTTCCAGGATCTCAGTTACTTGTCATTTGTTTCCTGTACTTGTTGAGCAAAAGCTGTGTTTATGATTGATGAATATCAAGGAACTGCTGAGGTTTGGAGAGTATCCACTTTGCAGACCTAAGAGTTAGAGATAATGTTGTTCTCTTGGCCTCTATTGTAATAAGACTTGCTGCATCATATCTTCTAGGATGATACATCAAAACAATAAAATATACTTCTGAGATGAGTATGCACTGCTAAATGCTCTGAAAGCCTTGAAATCCCTTGAGGTTAATTTTCTCCACCATTCCACTGGCACTGAAAATACTTAATATAAATTACAATTGCTGTTAGAGTGTAATCACTGGCACACACTGTAATAATTTGCAGTGGAGTGTAACAAATTTGGGATGAGTGTTAACACCATCAAAATCAAGGTCGTCTCTTGGAAAAGAGTGGCTTGTACCCTGCAGGTAAGCAGTTGGTGGGGGGTGGGGGGAAGTTGGGGGAGTTGAATGTTGGGGTTAGCTGCCTCAAATGGAGGAATTCAAGTACCTCAGGGTAAGGGTAGCGGTGATTCTGAGATGCTGATGTAACAGAATATTAGCAAACATTTTACTGGACTGTGATTGTGAACCTATCAATTTACGGATCACCTTCCTTACTTATGGTCACAAGCTCTGAGCAGTGATTGAAAGAATGAATGAGATTGGGAGTATATGTAGCAAAAATGAGGTTCCTATGCTGAGTTGCTGATTTCACTCTCCATGACTGGATGAGAAGCCTGGCAATATGGGAGAACCTTGGAGTAGAACCTCTACTTCTTAAGACTGAGAGTAACCACTTAAGATGGTTCAGACATGTAGTTTAAATGTTTCTAAATGCTTCACACAGGTTTGTCAGGCATGGCCCACTGGGGGAAACTGAAGAATAGACTGCAAATATGTTGGAGGGATCTCCCAACTACCCTAAGAGCATTTGGGTATTACCCAAGAAGGACTAGAGGAGTTGGTGGTGATAGAAAGACCTGGGTGACAAGCAGAATGACAATGATGATAGTAGTGATGATAGATTCAGCTATGGCATGGTGGCACAATGTTTAATGCATCAATTCCAGGTTTGAATTGAGGCTCTACTCCTTGGTGGGGTGGTGTTTGCATATTTTTCTCCATGTTCTTATGTTATCCACCCACATCCAAGGATGTACAACATATCGTCATTTAATTAGAGATTGTAGATTGGTCCTGTATGGGCTAAATGTGGGTGTGTACATGAGTTCGCCCTCAGTTATATCACAATAATCCACAGTTGGTTAATCAAACAAACAATCCTAATTCTGTCTTGGGTTTCTTACCCTTAACTACCACTAACACAAGTTTGTATCTTTTTGCTTTTTAATAAAAACAAGAGGCAGTGTGGTTATGACCACAATAATCTTTTACAGGCAGGATTAAATGACTTAATACTTCACGTGATCCTTGTGTCATGTGATTGGCAACAGACACAGCAACAGTAAACAATATGAGTGTGACCAGCACAAAATGGTATTGAGGTGACATCACCACCATAATATAATAACTGTTGTGGTGGACGGCCAGGACCCATGCCTGGCTGGGACGCCCCTTCAACACTGGATCCGGGTGAGCAGCCATGGGGTGCACTCTACGTCCCCCGGAACACTTGGTGGCAGCCCCCGTGGGTTGCATCAGGGCCATTATCTTAGAACACCGGAGCTCATCCTTGTTGGGCTCCGTGGCCACCGCCAGGGGGAGCTGCAAGGATTCCTGAGCCCGTGTGAGCTGTAATGCAGCCACACCCAGAAGTGCAGCCTGAATTAGGTTAATTACCACCTGAAGCACTTCCGGGTGGACTATAAAGGGAGCCTACAGACACTGCTGAGGGCGCCAGAGTCGGGAGGAGGACGACGAAGCTGCCTGAGAGGAGTGAGGGAAGAAGAGTCGTGGTGTTTTTGCTTTTGGGTGTTTTGAGGACTGTGTAGGGCCAGTGGGACACGGGGAAGACGCGTCCCACGGCTGAAGAAAATAAACCTTCTTTTGTTTAGTTTTCATGTGCCTCTGGTGTCAGTCTGTGTTTGGGTCGGTGCTGATATAGCGGCTTTCATACTGTACAAATAATTTATATAACAAGAATTACTAAGAAATTAGTAACCCTGATGTCTCTAGCAGTTAAGACAATGGACTATAAACTACAAAGCTGCTGTTTCCAAAAAGGAACTAAGGTACTAAAACATCTTTCTTCTTGTGTGAGTGGTACAAATGTGATACAGCACAATGCCGTACCCACCACATGACAAACCAACTGAGGATGCTAGATTAGGACCCAAGTGCAGCCATGACACCTCAGCACCACACTAGTTCAGATGGACTGGAACAGTGTGAGGTTTTTATGGTGGCTGGAGTGCCAATTCTGCCACCAACACCCAAGTTTTTCCCTGCAGGTTGAGGACCTACTTGTAGAGCTGGATGCAGATTAACGTCATACGCAAGACGGAGCAATTGCAGGTTAAGGGTCTTGCTCAAGGACCCAAAGGAGTACATGCTCCTAACTTCTCTTTCTCTCTCTGATTTGTAGTATTAATAGTAGTATTGAGTAGAGTGAAATTCATATTTTCAGCCACCATGAATCATCTTACACTCTTAAACACCATGATAAACAAAGTAGGAGATAAGTCAGCTTATCTCATATACTCCTTATTTCTGTTTATGTACTGCCATAAAGACTGGTGAAGAAACCCTTAAAAACAAACATTTAGTAGTAGTAGGCAAGTATATTTATGACAGTTCACCATTAAAATATTTAAGGGAGGCTTAATTAAGTAAATGATTCAGATTTACTGTACATGATTATATACGTTGTGTTTAAATCTACACCAAGACTTCACAAGTCAATAATGATAGTGTAAAGTCTGCTCTTTACAATAGTAAAGCACCTCAGGACCGATGTTTAATCCTAAAAGGCACCATAAAATAACAAACTGTGTTTGTTTATTCTTATCACCATAAAGTGATGAGAGTTGGCACAATAAAGTAGTGAAACATTGGGCATTTGGATATAACACTCAGCACCCTGATTAAAGGAGATAAGACCATAAAAAAAACGCCTCACTTTACAGCACAAACAAAACATTTTTTATGGCTTAATGAATCAATGAATTTTGGCAAGCAGATTGACAAAAAGCATCAAGCCTCAGGTGATAACTTTAAAAAAAAACAGTTGGCTCAGTTTCAATCCAGACTGGCAAACTGCCCTACTCTGTTCTACACCACATGTTGCCTGAAAACACAAAGCATTGCAATTGCACACACACGGGTGACCTCAACAATCAAATGGAGCCTCACCCACAACCCCCTCCAGCTTCAACCCCCAACCCATCACTTACTAGAAGAAAGAATAAAAAAAAAACAACTTGCAATTGTCCTAATTGTGTTTAGTCTCTTACTCCTCATGTTTGCATTCAAATAATAAAAGGGGATCTTCATGTGTGACTGATACAGTTGTTAGAACTTGTGCTTCGGTGCTCCAGGGACCTGGGTTCAGTCCACGGCCTGGTGAGGTTTTTAACTACGGGTTTCATTCTCATTCCACACCAATGATTAATTGGTGACTATCTGGCCGGTAAGGGTGTTTGTTAGTGGTCATTGTGGTGAACTGTAGTTTACAATTTGGGTTCAAAAAATGGATGGCTAAATAATTTCATAGTAAGACAGTCAATGTAACACTGCCATATTATTCAGATTGCTTTCACCCAGATTATTGGTTCATTTTTACTGATCTGCAACCTAAAATGCATACCAGCAAGCTAACAAAAGTCAAAATCTTAAAAATGAGGGGAACTGTGCACCCCTTAGCCGGATGTCACATTGCCTTTAAACAGGACTTTCTAACTAATACATTTGCTAAGCGTTTCCAGTTCTAGTCTCAGTGGGGGGCAGGGCCTTGACCACAGCAAAAGAAAAAGAAAAGCAGGCATCCTGAGTTCTGGCAGCACGCTTCTCAAAACTGTTTTTCATTTAGTGAGGAACATATTTCTTTCATTAAGTAAACACAGCTAAGTTTTAAAACATTAATGATGATTAATATGTGACTGCAAAAGAAATTCTGAAGAGCACTTCCCAAACCATTCCACCAAATAAAAGAGGGATTATGCAGAAAACGATTTTCATTTATGTTAGTGACGCCTACTGTTTTGCAGTAGAAGCTTTATCGTTTTTTAAAAATGTAGTTTTGCAGACTTGAATTGCTCATCACGCGCAGCCAGCTTGACACGTGTGATTCTGGAGATTTTTTCAGTAACCTTCACAGCACTAACCAAACATGCTGGTGCCATTACTTAAACTTTGTGTTTACTCATTACCTCATTCAGCAGATGGGAATGCAGTAAATGATAAGTGATTATATTTTTCAAAAAAAAAAATGACAGATAAAATGCAAATTTATACATTATAGTGTAAAGTAACTCGCTGAAAGTCACAAAGTGAGAGGTGGAGGTCAATGCTGAACCTCAAGCATTGTGCCTATTTAAGGCTGCTGATGGCACAGGCAACAGTGTTTAGTACATTTGAAGGCTTCCAGATTTATTCCATCCTGTTCTTATGTTACCAGTTAGGATACTAATACAACTCCCTTCTCTCTGCGGATCTATAAAAAAGGTCAGGCACAGGAGCTTCAACTCACTTTGGGAACTAAGGAAAGACTAATAAAAAGGCCAAAATAGTTAAACGGGTACGCGTAAAAACCCCAAAACAATTAAAATGTTTTAAATAAAAATGATCATGAGGAGATGGATGGAAAACCAGTAGCACCGTCGCCTCATAGTTTTAGGAGTCACACAGAAAAAATGGATGTATGAAAGTGTAACTCAATTTTCGTCTCTACTAGCAAAGTATAAATATGTCACCACTGTGGTCTTCCACATGAGAACAAACGACACTCACAGTCGCTGATTAGATATCCTGAAAGAGGACCACTTCCTATACTCTAACTGTCAGGTGAGGCCTTCATTCAGCTTTTTTCCCTCAATGGCTAATTGAAGACTTTGTGCGCTAAACATGGCCTTGCCGTCATTGATAATTTTGATTTGTTCTGGGAGTGACAGAGAGTTTTCAGAAGAAATAGATTACATTTGAATAGACAACCTACCCAGGTCCTCAGAGACAATATAGCTATGGAAATTAATCAGCTTTGACTTTTTGAAATCAATATTAATACTAATGTACGATATACTTTTAACCAAGCCAAGCCGGTAGCTGAATTGTCTAAAAATATGTATTATATAAAGCCTCATGTAACTAGTAATAAATGCATTAAAAATGGTATACAATGAGGGACAAAATTCCACAATTTAATTAATATCACTGTCATTAATTATTTGGTCAACCTGTGACTTATACAACGATCTTACGTTGCATCTGTGCGCTAACTAGATAATCATTTAATGTAAAGAACAATCATAATAGTGATGTTGATTTAAACCATCTACCTTTCTCCATAGTCTTATTTTTTACTATAAACTTGTGTTAGAATATGATAATTCTGCAGTGGCCTAAACTATAAATGTGAATTTTATTTTCACTATAATATTGGATCATAGTCTTAAGCAAAGGTCTGGGCAAAGTGGCACAGTATAAACTTAAATATAGTGGTACCTTGAGATAGGAGTGCCCCAACATACAAATTTTTTGAGATACAAGCCATCACTAGGTCGATTTTTTTGCCTTGAGTTATGAGCCAAAGTTCGAGATACGAGCCATCAAAGAGCTTGTCGCCGCACATTCCAAGGAACTGACGACAGAGGAGTTGACGGAACTACAGATGCAGCAACATATAGAGGTTCTGCAGGAGATTTGTATCGCAGAGGAGCCAGAGGCAGAGGAGGTTATCTCTTCAAGTGAGATAAAGGAAGTGTTGGCAATGTGGGAAAACCTTTCGGACTTAATTGAAAAGAAACACCCTGAAAAATTTGTAACTGGTCGTGCAGCGGCGCTATTGAATGGCACTTGCCTAACTCATTTCAGAAACATTCTAAAGGGGAGGAAGAAACAAAGCTCCTTGGAGAGGTTTGTATTGAAACGCCCTGCGAATGAAAGTGACGAAAGCGTGGCAAAAAGAAAAAAACTAGTGAAGAAGAAATTAAGTTAAGCAAAAGTGAAGTGAAAGAAAAAAATAATACAATACAATATTAATTAAATATTATATAAATATTTGTATACAATATTTGTTCATTATAAATACATTTTTCTTATGTTGAAAACATTTAACAAAAAATTGGGGTGGTTTTTTGGGGGCTGGCATGAATTAATCTCATTTCAATTAATTTCAATGGGGAAAACTGATTTGAGATACGAGCATTTTGAGTTACGAGCTCAATTAGAATGAATTAAACTCGTATCTCAAGGTTCCACTGTAACTTAATTGCCTATTTCAAGATCCTATAACACTCTGATCAGAGGCAACATTAGGGGTGTATGGGGCCTAGGGCTGACCAACCCCATGCAGGGCCAGTTACGTCAAACGCGGATAAACTTACGTGCAAATTTAATAAAAATAATGTTAACATACACCGGATTTTCTCATTACACTATTCAGCTATGTTTTTGCAAGATAACACATTGACTTGATCAAAATATAGCGATATAATCTATTAAAAAAGTGCAATTCATAATTCATGACAATACCACGACAGTGTGAAATGTGATGCGATGTCATACAGAAATTAGCAGGGCCTCTTCTAGAAAAGTACCCAAAGTGCAAGTATACTCTGAGTCTCGATATGCAGGATGTCATAGTCATAACTCATGTTGATGTCGTGTCAGCCAGTTATCATTAATGATACATGTTTGTGTGCAGTAATATTTGGACTATGGAATGTTTTCAAAGACATACATGTACGGAATTTGACCTTGAAGAGGGATTTTAAAAGGGTTCCTCTTAGAAGCATCTCATATATATATATATATATATATATATATATATATATATATATATATATATATATATATACAGGAGAATATAACTTGACAAATCCGCTCGAACGGGACATGCGGACCTCAAAAGTGAGGCCCCCTTAAGCACAGTGCCTGAGGCGTTCACCCCACTTGCCACCCCCAAACACCACTGTTGACTCTGATATAGCTCTGCTCTTCCCAGACCTTAAACATGGCTTTAATAATGTTACAGCGTTAACCAGTAAGACTTTTTACTTCAACGATCTTATCAGTGATAGGAAAATAGACATTGAGTAAAACATAGCTAGGCAGTGAGGGCAGCACCATCAAATTACAATTTTGTTCATTCTGTTCACTAAGGTAAGAAAGGCAGAGGCCTAGCAAGTATTTTCCTGAGCTGATTAAATTATCAGATCACCAGTTTTGGTACTTTTGTGTTTTTCAGGTGCCTTGCAAGTTGCCATAGTTTCTTGTACTGACCGTTTATAGGCTTCCAAAATATAGTGCATCTTTTATCAAGGAATTCTTTGACTTAGTATCCAGTTTTGCATAAAACTCTGGTGAGTTAAAAAAAAAACAACAACTTACAGGAAAGTACACTGGGAAGCCTGTAGATTTCCTCATAGTGCAGTGAGAAAATAGATAAATACACAAACATCGCAAAAACTGAATATGCGGTTTGCTTACAGGATGGTACAATTTTTAGTGTTACTGCCTTACAGTTTAGAAATCCAGGGTTTAAATCCTGGCCTGGTCACTGATGTCCATGATGATTGTTTTGTATTTTTCCCGTATCTGTGTCGGCTTCCAGGTTTCTTTGCTCATCCCAAAGTTTTGCATATTAGGTGAATTGCTTAATCCAATTTGTCCCAAAGTGGGACCTGCATGTGATGTATTGACTTTGTCCTTAATTTCACTCTCTATCTTGCATCAAATGATTCGAAACACTATACTGGACAACCCATATTCATGAAATGAAATACTATCCCTACAATTTTCTCCTTGTTGTGCTCTACATGCATTTTCTACACAATGAAAATAAAAAAAAAGAAATCACAAAGCCCCCTGTCATGAGTGATTACGAGCAAATACCTTAGTTATCTTGTGCTCCAAATGTAAATATGCACGTGTAAACAATAGCACTATTTCCCAATTATCTTAAAATGACCATTATACAAACTCAGTATATAAAATAAATCAAAATCTTCTTGTTTGCACCATTTGAATGGCATAGTGTTCTTTCCAGAGATGGATTCTGCTTTGTATCCAATGTTCTTGAAAATGATGGTCCAGATAAATGACAGTTAGACGATTTGCTTACAGCAGCACTATATGTATACCTGAAGGACTATTTTCTTTAACAAGAAATAAATGTGTAGAATTACGATATTTTCCATTAACACATTTTTATTTTTAACACCAAGGGCATAAAGTGATTATTAAAAACCGATGAATTGTACATTTTTGAGAAGCAGATGGATTTCTAGTAAGGAAACAATGCGCAGAATTGCCTGTTTCTTATTTTCTGAGAAGCTGTATTAAAAGTTGCCAACTTTACTTATAACAAGCGTCCAATTTGTTTTATGTTAACTGAGCATTGTGATGACAGAAAATTGCACAGTGTTACATTTAGTGTGAAATTGACTTGTGTTGTTATTAGTGAAGCAGTCAGGAGGCAGAGGGAGGAAGATGTCAACATTTGACTTTAAACCGTGATGTAAAACTTTACTGTGTGGTTTGGCTGATGTGCAGAAGTGACAGTCATAAGGCAGAGTTGCAGTGTTGCCGAAAAGCAAAAATGTATTTTCTCGTGGTATCCTCTGTGTTCTGCTCTTAGATATCCTAATTTCTCTTGATTTGAGTGAAGTACACAATGGAAGTTAAAACCTACTGATATTTAGTGCATGAAGTATAGTAATGTTGGCTACCTTACTTTTCTCATGCTTGTATCCAAAAGTCTCTTTCTTGCTGTTTTGCCAAGAAGTTATCAATTGAATACATACTTATTGAGACAGAGAAAGAAGAGGCAAGCACAGAAACTAAACAGTAGTAGTAGCCAGATTTGTTGCTGGTAATTGATAAAAACCTGTTAGCAAAACCCTAAACATGAAAATCACAAAAAAGTCAGAAGTCAAAAACCTTGCAACAGCAAAAAAAGTTTCCTATGCAAAAAGAAACAATACTGAATGTATTTATTTTTTTATCTTTTTTATCTATAAAACTAGAATAATGTAAGCACCTTGACCATATCTGAAATAAAGTCAGTCATACATAGCATGGTGTGAACCACATGAGGGCAACTGCAATGGCAACCAAAAAGCAACACGGCAACATGCATGAGAAATGTGCAATAAACAAAATAAGTGTGAAAAACGTAAACACAAACAGAAAAATGCTATGAATCCATGTGCCATCATACAGTCGTGGCCAAATGTTTTGAGAATGAAACAAGAATTGGTTTTCACAAAGTTTGCTGCTTCTGTTGCCCTGGAATGCTGTCAATCAACTTCTTTTTGCTTAAGAACACATGATAAAGAGTGGGACCAAAACATCCTTCGACAGCAACTTCTCAGAACCGTCCAAGAACAGTTTGGTGACCAATAATGCCTTTTCCAGCATGATGGAGCACCGTGCCATAAGGCAAAAGTAATAACTAAGTGGCTCAGGGAACAAAACATCGAAAGTTTGGGTCCATGGCCAGGAAACTCCCCAGACCTTAATCCCATTGAGAACTTGTGGTCAATCCTCAAGAGGCAGGTGGACAAACAAAAACCCACCAATTCTGACAAACTCCAAGCATTGATTATGCAAGAATGGGCTGCCATCAGAAGTTGACAGCATGCCAGGGCGAATTGCAGAGGTCTTGAAAAAGAAGGGCCTACACTGTAAATATTGACTCTTTGCATAAACTTATTGTAATTGTCAATAAAAGCCTTTGAAACTTATGAAATGCTTGAAATTATGCTTCAGTATACCACAGAAACATCTGAGAAAAAGATCTAAAAATTCGGAAGAAGCAAACTTTTTGAAAACCAATACTTGTGTCATTCTCATTGGCTATGACTGTACTTTTCTCTCCTGCTAGAGCATAACAGCACAAAAATTCTGTACACAGTGGTATACTGTGGAGAATTCTGTCACCTATACACCTAAATTAATAATGGTTTCCTAAAGACACTAGTTTGCTGTGTATCAGCAGATGCACATGTGAGATATACAGTAGGTTAGCAGATTTGTTTTTGTTAAATATTAGAATATCAACATGAACATTGTTAGTTTTTTCAATTCTGTTTCTAGTTCTGGTGATTTTTATATTTGTTGAATTAGAACACAAATCTCAGTTATAACCAGAAAGTCTACTTCTGCACTTGCAGGGCTTAGAGTTGAGGCTGGCTATTCACACCATAAATCATTAATTACTATGGGGAAAAGAAGCTGAATTTAGAAGAATAGTAAATCTTTGTAGCTTTCTATGGTTGTAGTTTTAAAAACAGCTATTTAAGTAGCCGGATACAATAAAACTGTAGAAGTTGTTATATTAAGTGTTGATGCGGAGTTTGTTTTGTTGTCTTATTAAATTAGAGTAATTGTTTTATTTATATAATACAGGGCTATTCAAAATGAAAGAGCAGATTTCAAAAGTCTGTTTCAAACAAACTTTATAAGACAGAAACACATTCTGCACATCACTGGATAGAGGAAAGTTTGGTCCAATGGTCCTTGAGGTTGCATGTACTCAACATGAGCACCATGTGTAGCACGACAAACATCAAAACGGTAGACCATTTCTTGCCACACACGAGTCAACTGGTCCCTAGTTACTGAATTCACAGCTTCTTCAATTCGATGTCATAAATCTTGAAGATTAGTGGGCATAGGTGGAACCTTCCAATCTATCGTCCTGGAATGATGTTGTTCAGGTAACACTGGACCTTCATGCAAGTGCCCTGCCACTTGGAAGTCCAGTGTTACCTGAACGACACCATTCCAGGACGTTGGATTGGAAGACGTGGACAACAAGGTTTTGCTCATCGTCTATGGCCTCCCAGGTCTCCAGACCTTACCCCCTGCAATTTGTATCTATGGGGGTACAATAAAGAAAGAGTGTTTGTTCCATCTATGCCCGCTAATCTTTAAGATTTGCAACATCGAATTGACATCAAATTCATCCATCCATCCATCCATTATCCAACCTGCTGAATCCGAATACAGGGTCACAGGGGTCTGCTGGAGCCAATCCCAGCCAACACAGGGCACAAGGCAGGAACCAATCCTGGGCAGGGTGCCAACCCACCGCAGGACACACACAAACACACCCACACACCAAGCACACACTAGGGCCAATTTAGGATCACCAATCCACCTAAACTGCATGTCTTTGGACTGTGGGAGGAAACCGGAGCGCTCGGAGGAAAGCCACGCAGACATGGGGAGAACATGCAAACTCCACGCAGGGAGCTCCCAGGAAGCAAACCCAGGTCTCCAGGTCTCCCAACTGCGAGGCAGTAGCGTTACCCATTGCGCCACCGTGCCGCCCACATCAAATTCAAATGTTTGAAATACATTTTTGAAATCTGCTTTTTCATTTTGAATTGCCCTGTATAGTTTTCCTCAAAAGGGGAAAGACAAATGTATACAGAGAACTCCTTGGGAAAGTATGAGGTAAGTGAAAAGTAGCCCTTAATGTGGTAGGTATGATAATATTTAAATATAGTGTTTTGATATATATTATGTAAATATTTTCTTTTGTTTTACTCTGTTATTTTGTAGGAGTACCTGTAAGAGTGATAAGGCAATATTTCTGAGAACTTGAAAGAGGAAAATACTCAAGATTATTTTCAATGGTGACATACCTAATATCTTTATTCCCTGACAGTGGGTTGTAGGACAACGTACTTAGATAAACAAATAAAGGAAAGAAGAAATTGTACCTGGACAGCTTGAAGAAAAACTCCCATTTGGGGACCAGGATAAATCAAGAGCACCTTCTTTAAGTTAAATATGTTTTTAACCACTGATGGAACAGGAAACACACACACACATGAAGTTAAATGGAGCAAATAATAATTTATGGCCATTAGAAACTTCAAAACCGTTAATGTGAACTCCTCTTCTCTATATCTTTAATCAATGTTTATTTTATAAAGTACTTTTCAGCCCAAAGTAAATTACTATTGTATACCTTTGGAAGTGTCAATAATCACACTTAAAAGTGGGTTTGAGTGGCAATATTTTTTTTTATTTTGGGCCAATGAAAGGATCATTCAGAAATACTAGCAAAGATCAATGTAGCTACATTTATACCAAGTTACCAAAGTTCTGTATCTTTAAGTTTTCTTCATAGGACAGTTCTGGCAATAGTATGATGCATGTTCAAGTAATTCCACAGACCAAATATTCATCCATCCATTATCCAACCTGCTATATCCTAACTACAGGGTCACAGGGGTCTGCTGGAGCCAATCCCAGCCAACACAGGGCGCAAGGCAGGAAACAAACCCCGGGCAGGGCACCAGCCCACCGCAGGGCACACACACTCACACCCACACACCAAGCACACACTAGGGACAATTTAGGATCGCCAATGCACCTAACCTGCATGTCTTTGGACTGTGGGAGGAAACCGGAGCACCCGGAGGAAACCCACGCAGACACAGGGAGAACATGCAAATTCCACGCAGGGAGTTCTATTAAAGTTCTATTTAAGGCTTATTTATCTTGTTTCATTTGTTTAAGTTTGGCCACATAGTTGAACTTTAGGCATGTTAAGCATGGTCTGAAAAATGTATGTCATCTGTTACTTGCAAACATATCTAATAGTCCATGCTAGCAGTAAGACAATTTCTTAACTGGCTTAATTAACACTCTGCTCTTCAGATATACAGTAGCTAAAAAGTTCTACTTGATGTTAACTTAAAGGGGGCAGATGATAATGCCATATTCTAGGTAGCTTTAAGAAAATGATATTCTATTATAGAAATTAAGAAAACACTTAAATAAATTTAACTCTATGATTACATTCTAATATTGATTCTTACAGTCAAACAAATAGCAATGTTCTACGCTTTGGTGTGCTGGGCTGGTACCATCAGTTCAAGGGAGGCCTACCAAATCAACATGCTAAATTAAAAGGGCAGGCATAGTTATAGGATGTGCTCTGGACCCCTGGAGGTAGTAGTAAAAAAGAGAGAGTGAAAACAAAACTGAGCGCCATTATGAACAATCTGCACATCTTCTCTGTGACACAATAACAAATAGGACTTTCAGCCAATGAATCATTCAGCAGAAAAGTCAAAGAGTCAAAAACAGAACTGTTTAAGAATGGAGGATGAGGGGTTTTTATAGCTGGATCACAGGAAGTGACATCCTTGGGCCTGGGACTGGAAGTGATGTCCTAGGGGCCGGGACAGGAAGGATTTCTCGTGTTTGGTCTGCAGAGAGAAAAGAAAGAGGTTTAGTGCACCCCACTGCCCCCTGGCCTGGTGTGGAATTGTCATTTCCTGGTCCCTTTGGTTGACTCCCAAGTGCACATGTGTGACAGGTGTCAAGAAAAGTGATGGGGGGCTCCAGCAATACACTGGCACAGTGCCACACTGAGACTGGAATGGCCAAGTCAGAAGTTTTTTTCTTTCAACTTTCTTGCTTTATAGTTATTCTGGTGTGTGTTCAGACCAAACTGTGTGTATATATATATATAGTGCATTTACAGCGCATCACTTTTTCCACATTTTGTTATGTTACAGCCTTATTCCAAAATGGATTAAATTCATTTTTTTCCTCAGAATTCTACACACAACACCCCATAATGACAATGTGAAAAAAGTTGACTTGAGATTTTTGCAAATTTATTAAAAATAAAAAAATTGAGAAAGCACATGTACATAAGTATTCACAGCCTTTGCCGTGAAGCTCGAAATTGAGCTCAGGTGCATCCTGTTTCCCCTGATCATCCTTGAGATGTTTCTGCAGCTTAATTGGAGTCCACCTGTGGTAAATTCAGTTGACTGGACATGATTTGGAAAGGCACACACCTGTCTATATTAAAGGTCCCATAGTTGACAGTTCATGTCAGAGCACAAACCAAGCATGAAGTCAAAGGAATTGTCTGTAGACCTCCGAGACAGGATTGTCTCGAGGCACAAATCTGGGGAAGGTTACAGAAAAATTTCTGCTGCTTTGAAGGTCCCATTGAGCACAGTGGCCTCCATCATCCGTAAGTGGAAGAAGTTCGAAACCACCAGGACTCTTCCTAGAGCTGGCTGGCCATCTAAACTGAGCGATCGGGGGAGAAGGGCCTTAGTCAGGGAGGTGACCAAGAATCCGATGGTCACTCTGTCAGAGCTCCAGAAGTCCTATGTGGAGAGAGGAGAACCTTCCAGAAGGACAACCATCTCTGCAGCAATCCACCAATCAGGCCTGTATGGTAGAGTGGCCAGACGGAAGCCACTCCTTAGTAAAAGGCACATGGCAGCCCGCCTGGAGTTTGCCAAAAGGCACCTGAAGGACTCTCAGACCATGAGAAAGAAAATTCTCTGGTCTGATGAGACAAAGATTGAACTCTTTGGTGTGAGTGCCAGGCGTCACGTTTGGAGGAAACCAGGCACCGCTCATCACCAGGCCAATACCATCCCTACAGTGAAGCATGGTGGTGGCAGCATCATGCTGTGGGGATGTTTTTCAGCGGCAGGAACTGGGAGACTAGTCAGGATAAACAGAAAGATGACTGCCGCAATGTACAGAGAATCCTGGATGAAAACCTGCTCCAGAGCGCTCTTGACCTCAGACTGTGGCGACGGTTCATCTTTCAGCAGGACAATGACCCTAAGCACACAGCCAAGATATCAAAGGAGTGACTTCAGGACAACTCTGTGAATGTCCTTGAGTGGCCCAGCCAGAGCCCAGACTTGAATCCGACTGAACATCTCTGGAGAGATCTTAAAATGGCTGTGCACCGACGCTTCCCATCCAACCTGATGGAGCTTGAGAGGTGCTGCAAAGAGGAATGGACGAAAATGGCCAAGGATAGGTGTGCGAAGCTTGTGGCATCATATTCAAAAAGACTTGAGGCTGTAATTGCTGCCAAAGGTGCATCGACAAAGTATTGAGCAAAGGCTGTGAATACTTATGTACATGGGATTTCTCAGTTTTTTTTATTTTTAATAAATTTGTAAAAACCTCAAGTAAACTTTTTTCATGTTGTCATTATGGGGTGTTGTGTGTAGAATTCTGAGGAAAAAAATGAATTTAATCCATTTTGGAATAAGGCTGTAACATAACAAAATGTGGAAAAAGTGATGCGCTGTGAATACTTTCCGGAAGCACTGTATATATATATATATATATATATATATATATGCATCTATTTATTTAAAAAGCTTCTGAAAAAATACACATTTCGCCCTGGGGACAAATAAAGTTCTGTCTAATCTATTCTAACCTAACATTCTTGTACCAAAAAACAACACTGCTGTCATGATCAAACTTTTTGTTTTCGATTTTTTAATAAGTTCTCCTTGGTCTCTCTTGTTGTAGAGATTTTAGAGGTCACGATTATTTTGGTGTGTCATATGTTTTTAACAATATTGAAAATACAGTAAGTACCATTTTACTACAATGCCATTTTGAGGAATATTTAGGGCAGTTTCTATGGTGTTGTTAGGCAAAGTCAAGCACAAAATGTGTGGTACGTAACATTTGCAGATCAAGAGTATAAAGGTTGTGTTTTGCACTTCTTGGTTATCCTTGATTATACTCAATTCTAAAGACCTTTTGTATTCATTATTTATTGTTTTTGAATTCTTGGTTTTGAATATTTTTGCCCTGCTATTTGATGATAATTTATGATTTTCTTTATGGTTATGTGTTTCTTTTTATTTTTTGTTACTAAATTTTCCTGAGCCATTTACTGACCACCTGTACTGACTTGAAAAAGAATGAAAAACGACCAGTTAACACAGCTGAGCATTAAACCAAAACAAGAACCAAAAACTGGAGTTAAAAAAAACAAGAAGAGTAGCAGTTAAACAAGGCTGTATCTCGGAACTTTTGTAAATGACCTTTAACCTGTTACTGTGATGACATCACCAGTGAATTCTGGGAAATGTTGCCAGAGAAACAGCAACTACAAAAACTCTAAGGAATGCAATTAGCAAAGACATACATAATTTTTTGAAAAACAGAGATCATAACTCTGAGCATTGTTTGCTTCACTAATATTATTGGTTCTGACACATGGCTTGACATTTCTGACTTAGCAATATGTCCTGATTTCAAGCTGCTGCCTCCTTGTGTAGTCACTACAAGCGGAAGTCAAAAATTAAAAAAAAGTTTTTTTATTTTCCTAATTTTTTCTTTGAGTGGCATCAACGCTAGGCTATTACAGAGCTTTGTTCTGGAAAGTCCAAAATGCAAATGTGGTGTTATGCCCAGCTCACAAACTTAGAAGGAGGCCACAATTTTTATAAATCAGACCAGTACTAACAGACATATCCCAAACGCCAAGCAGATCTCAAAAATACAAAGTAGAGCAAAAGGGAAAGGGGAACTGTAGAAACTCCTGCCCTGACAAACAAAAATAGAGTTTATTAATAATAACAACAAAGTTTATTCAACAAATGTCAACAAGGGTAACAGAATGTTCCCTCAAGGATGCAACCAAGGGCTTTAAGCACAACATTCCAAGGGCACAGCAGAATTAAAAAACAGTTTTAAAAAATCACCAAACAACAACTATCCAAAGACGACAGCCAAACAACACAAACTGGTATGCTAATGTCACAGCAGTTGTTTTGAGTGTTAGGGGGCTTTTCCCCTTAAGTTCACCATATGTAACTGTTATATATTAGTGTCAAGTCAGGGAGGGAATTAGGCCAAAACTCTACAGGATTTCATCTTTTATGATGTCAGTGCTGTAACCGTGCTCTTCATGTCGCCATCAGTCAATGTAGCTAGCACCAGTCAACACTGTAGGCAGTGACATAATGGCACCTGTCAAAAAACACAAAACATGCCAGTCCCTCTGAAGTACAACCTAAACAAAATGCGTGGATGTTGTGGAAATAATTATTGTTATGATTTGACCCAAAAGAACCAAAACTGTCAAAACACCTTACCCAATCAAATCTTTTACATTTAATAAATTAAATTAAAATTTCAAACAAAATACAAAACTACAAAATACTAATTGAATAAACCAAAATCAAAATATTAAAAATTCATAAAATAAAGAGCAGTAACTAATTAACCAATTAACCAATTGACTGAACAAAATCAGCAGAAGTCTCATACGAGAACACTGGAACATTAGAAGCTTGACAAACAAGAGAAGATCATTCATTCAAACAAGATTGCTGTCTCAATATCTCATTGAGGAAATTTTTAAGATTTATGTTTCAACTCCATGAGTCAGTAACGTGTTCCAAATTCCCATGACTTCTTGTGTAAGGAAGTGCTTCCTGGTTTCACTTTTACTAGACGTGCCATCTTTTGATTAAGGTGCTTCAGTATGCGTCTCATAATTTAAATACCTAGAGGATTTTGGAGATGCAGATTATACTGTATATCTCCATGCTTGAGAATAAAGAGATTACATTTCCTGAGCCTATCAGAGCAGGACATGTCCCAGGATGGTTGCAGGACATGTCCCAGGGTGGTTGCTCTCCCTGGCACAGTTTGAAGTTTTGTTATGTCTTTCTTGTAGCGGGGTGACCAGAACTGCACACGATACTCCAGATGTGGGCTCACCAGCGCATTATAAAGTCTGTGCAGAGCACCACTTGACTTGCATTTACAATATAACCTGACATTTTATTTGCTTCTACACATTGGTTATACAACCATAAGGTTGCATCAGCTTAAACCCCTAAACCCTTTTCAACTGTTGCTGCCTGAATGTCAGTCATCCATTTTTTATTTATAATTAATATTTCTTTTGCCTACATGCAGCAAATGACACTTTTAATATTAGACATTAAATGTTTGTTCAGTTTTGAAGATTGTCCAAGTTATTTTGAATTGTTTTTGCTGCCTCCTCACTATTTGGTACCTACAGCAATTTTAATGAGATCTGCAAATTTCAGTTTTACTACCTACACCAGAATTACAATCAGGGTGTGGATATGGAGATGATACACTGCTACAAGTTCTTGGTGGAGCACATTAATGACAAAATGGACTGGTTTTATAACACAAAGAAACCATATTAAAAAAGGGCAGAGCAGACTCTTTTTTTTCTTAGGCGGTCATATTCTTGTAATGTGGGTAGTGACATCCATCACAAATTCTATAACTCTGTCATAGCCAGTGCACTTTTTGAGGTAGTAGCCTGTTGAGACTCTATATTATATTTTATATGTTGTTTTTATTGATTCCTTCAGTTGTCAGATTTTCGACTGCAAGATGTCAAACCAACTCGAGAAGAAGATATGCGAGACAGTGGTCTGTCTAGTTGCTTTGTATGGTGTAGAATGTTGGCTTGTGATGACGAGACAAAAACAGCCACGGAAGTGCTTCACTGAATAAAAGAACATCATGAATGAAGTTGTGTATACTGTAGGATCATGGAAGTCATGCTGACCCCTGAGAAAATACACAAAGCCCTACTCCGGTGGTTCAGCCATGTGGTATGTAGACAGCCTTATGCCTTAGTCCATAAGGAAAGCAACCACGTAGAAGACCAACAAAACTATAGCTGGATCGTCTCAAAGAAGACATGCCAGAGATCTTAGATGTCTTAGATTAGAACAACTGGAGATCGACGTGCAAATCCTGCATAGACGTCTGAGCCTTCTATTGCATTACTGGGCTGTCCTGGCTTCAAGGGGACAAAGCAGAATCCAATCCTGCGTTGGACATGGTTCATTAGTGGGCACACTCTCACACACACCAAAACTCACTCACAACCAGTTAGATCAGCATTACCAATTATTTCAAGACACTGATCTTTGGGATGGAGAAAATTTTCAGAACAAAACTTATGAGGACACTAAAAGAATATGCAGACTCCACGCAGGGGGTGATTCATCCTGGAATTTAATTTCTGCTTCCTGAGGTTGCAAGGCAGAATAACAACCATCGTATCACTATTCTAGACAAAATGAGTAACAGTATTCTACTGTTTACAGGATATTTTCATACAAAAAAGACCTGCAAACTGTGCTCAGCTTTGGGTAATTATTAACATTCCAGACATTGGGTTCTTGTTTAAAAAAATCACCCCATAAAATAAAGATTGCTTTGCTTGCTGGTTTTGGCTCTTTACCAAGCTCTTTAGCACGTTAAGATAAATTAAAGACCAGAAATGTACTAGTCATTATTTGTGTCTTAATGGCACTTTTTTCCCCCAGTTACCAATTCACCTCATTTCACAGTCAGCGAGAATTAAGTTTCTGCATGAGACAATGGGCTGGCCGGGCAACTTTTAGACCTTTCATTGTAAAGAGTGCTAAACCATCATTTGAAAAGCTCTTGTGTACACTGTCAATGTTTAAATGTGCCTAAATACATGTAAATTAAGCTTTTCTATTGTCCTCCACATTCTGCTCATTAGGGGATAAACATAAAAAAGGCAGCTGTAGGTGACATTTTGAATGAGAACTACAAGACACTGAATTAAAGAGTCATTGCCTTTAGCTACACATACACTACAAGTCCATTTTATACTTTAACGTTATCTTCTGATACAAAATAAAAGTGTAGACTTGGCTTAAAAAGAATCCTGAGAGTAGTCAAACTGTTTATTTAATAGTTTTTAAATAAGTTAGCAGATATTTTGTTTATGTGATGCTTTAATTCTAAGTGGATTATAGATGCAACATAGCAACACAATTTCTGTCCAAGTTTGAGCTCTCTCAAAGTCACCTCAGTAACTCTACATCAGGAAATATCTTCCTTATAAAGTGTCTTTACTAAACAAGAGCAAAAATGAGCCAAATTAATAGCAGAGGAATTCAAACCAATATGCACTTTAAAAAAAATTCAGTACAATTGCTATGTTAAGAAAACTTGTGGTTGAGCAAAAGGTTTTCCTCTGTGATTTCCTCATTGTCACCATTGATACCTATTTTATGAAAACATGAGATTAAAAAAGTTTCTCAACAATCACTACAAACTATTTGGGGTAAGTGACATTTAAAAAATGTCATTTTTATTTAGAGTATTCCTTTAATGTTAAACTGTAGCTACAAGGGAGAAATGATTAACAATAATTTTAGCCATTGTTTCTAGTGAACTCAGAGATAGGTGGTATCACCATGGGGACATTTTTCTCATCTCCAATATTTCAAATAAAATTGCTGCTCTACCAACTGAAAAAAATCTGTTTTTAGCTTGAGAATATCAATGCCCATCGAACTACCCCGATTAAGCTTATGCAGAAAGATCTCGACCCATTCTTAATATCTATAGCAGCTGCTTTCTTTCTTTGTAATGGGACTCTAATTAATTTGATGACTTAATTTCATTCTCAAATAAACCTTTTAATTTTTGTTTTGCTCTCATGGTTTTTTTATATATAAATTTTACATTGTAATGGCTAATTCCTGCCCTCAATTTGACTTTGTCATATGTCCTGAATCCTTGTGACCATGTAATACATGACACTTCAGAAAATGCATTTTGCATAGATTATGTGGATTTTCTCAAGCTGCATGGTCAATAATTATAGCTTATTTTATTTATCTTTAAAGTCTAGATAGATAGATAGATAGATAGATAGATAGATAGATAGATAGATAGATAGATAGATAGATAGATAGATAGATAGATAGATAGATAGATAGATAGATAGATAGATAGATAGATAGATAGATAGATAGATAGATAGATAGATAGATAGATAGATAGATAGAACAGGGAAGAAAGCTGATTTAAATGACTTTGAACATGGCATGGTTGTTGGTGCCAGACGGGCTGCTCTGAGTATATCAACTGGGATTTTCACACACAACCATCTCTGTTTTACAGAGAATGGTCCAAAAAAGGGAGAATATCCAGTGAGTGGCAGTCCTCTGGATGAAAATGCCTTGTTGATGCCAGTGGTCACAAGAGAATGGCCAGACTGGTTCAAACTGATGCAAAGGCAACAGTAACTCAAATAACCACTCGTTACAACTGAGGTATGGAGAAGAGCATCTCTGAATGCAGAAGACATTGAACCTTAAAGCAGATAGGGCTACAACAGCAGGAAACCACTCCAAGTGAAACTCCTGTCAGCTATGAACAGGCAACTGAGGCTATAATACACACAGGCTCACCAACATTGACCAATAGAAAATTGGAAAAATGGTTTCAGTGGTGTAATGGTGTGAGGGATATTTTCTTGGCACACTTTGGGCCCTTTAGTACTAACTGAGCATCATTTAAATTCCCCAGCCTCCCTGAGTATTGTTGCTGACCATGTCCATCCATTTTTGACTGCAGTGTATCCATTTTCTGATGGCTACTTCCAGCAGGATAATGTGCCATATCACAAAGATCAGATCATCTCAAACTGGCTTTATAAACATGACAATGAGTTCACTGTACTCAAATGGCCTCCACAATCTCCAGATCACAATCCAATACAGCACATTTAGGTTGTGGTGGAACGGGAGATTTGCATTATGGATGTGCAGCTGACAAATCTACAGCAACTTTATGATGCTATCATGACAATATGGACCAAAATCCCTGAGGAATGTTCTAAAGGCAAAATGAGGTCCAAACTGGTACTAGCAAGGTGTACCCAATAAAGTGGCTGATGAGTGTATATAGATATACACTATATATTTATACATACAGTATATATATATATACTAGCCGATGCCCACCGTACCATACGGCGGTGTAAGAATAGGAACGGAAAACAGTGAGAAAGGAATTCAGAAATCAAGAAGAAATAAATACTTCTTGAAAGACGCTGTTGTGAATAGGTGTTTTGGTGGAGACGACAGATAATGAGTCAAAAGATCTAACCCTAGAAAAAGCCACGTACAACTGACACTTCTGAAATTCGATTACGTAAATATAATCAATATCAACCCTAAAAAGATGTTGTTGTAGAATGTCTCTAAGTAATTCCTGCAGCTTAATCCAAAAGACTCGTACTGCAATATCAGGTCTGTGCTCTGGTCTTTGGGTATCCGACAGTGCATGTAGAATTTCTGGCCAAGCAGGATTACATGTGAAAGTGATAAATAAATCAGGCTTTCTGAATTTACATACTATGGCCATGGCATCCTGATAGTTTTGTTGCATGTGTCTTGGACTTCCTGGAAATGTGGACGGTAATATGATCATTTTGCCTACATGTACGTTGTTATTTTCAGCGTTTGCTTGCAGTGCATCTGATAGTCCTTTGTATAGTTCCACACGCAGATCTTGTTGATGTAATCTGAGATAGCTGAGACGCGCGTCCTCTGTTTTAACATACGCATCTACGACGTACTGTTGGAATAGTTTGCCGCTGGAGTGCAAAATACTAAATATATTCCTCATTGCTAATCTGTACGCGTAAAATTGGCATTGAGTAAGCTTTATTCGCTTGGCGGTTCTTTTATCGGGAACATGTTGTAAATCTTTGTGCCAGCCAATGTCTTCGTAAGAAAATATTGAGCATGGAAATCTGTTTACAGGTGTTGCCTATGGTATAGATGCAAATGTCCCTTTCAGCAGGCGTTTCGCCATCTTCTCCGACGAAAATCGCTGCAACATCGGTGTGACTTGTCGGGGCATTGTATCGTCTTAAATCCTGCTTAGGGTTTTCCTTGAAAACCATTTGTACAGATGCTGTTGGATTGGACTGAGCGATTTCATGCATGTGTTTGTATGATTTAGCGAAGGGGTTGATGGTTCTGTGCATGGATTCTAGCTGGAGAAGTAAATTTTCACTGCATGCAGAGTTTGCTTCATTTTGTAAGCGTACTTCAGTAGCTTGCGCTGTGTCAAAAACATACAACTGTCCATATCCTGGAGAAGTAGAAGTGTTAGTGTATAGTGGAGAGATTTGGTGATAAATTTGCCCGTGTATTTTAAAACAGTATGGTCCGTGGCCAGGAGGTTGAGTTATCTGTGCACCCATGGAAGCAAACGCTAGACGAAGAGTTGTATTCTCGAATGTGTTCACGATAATTTTTAGCTTCTGTTGTTTGCTGTGTAAGAAGCTGTTGTAAAGACACAGGTGGCTCCCGCAAAGGAAAAGGTGGTAAAGCTACTTTACCATTGTGGCAGCACCTCGAGTACTTGTTGGATGTATTACACAGACAGCGTGGGGAAGGGTTTGGAAGAGGGTGAATAGGAATCGAGAAATGCCGTGTCGGCTGCGTGTTTTGAAGTGGAAGCAGGACGAACCAGAAGAGAAATATATAGAATATATAGATATATATATATATAATCACACACATAATTATATGAACACACATCAGAAAACTGAAAAGAATGAAAACTTTAAAAGAAATAAAAGTTCTGACTTGGCAGTCCCAGTCCCAGTGAGGCATTATGCCAGCATGTTGCTATTGGTATAAAGGAGCCCAGGTGGCGCTTCTTGACACATTTCTGCTTAATAAATCATTGGCTGAAAGTCGTCAATGTTAGTCTACCTTTATGCGGTATTTCAATGCAAAATTGGTATTCTAGATTGACTTAATAATAATGGAGTTTGCATTTCCTCCCACTGTATAAAGACATGGAGGATAGGCCAACTGTCATTGTTAAACTATCATCTGAAGTGTGTGTATGTGTTCATCTTTCAATGGACTGGTATTGTCACTGTCTTCTACCTAATGATTGCTGGGATAAGCTACAGGTGCTCTGAAAACCTGCTCTGGATTAGAGGGTTAAGGAATGAATATACAGTATATAATGTGGGAAGTGGCATCCTTCACATCTTTTACAACTCTGTGATGGCCAATGCAATTTTCTATTTCACTTCAAGAGAGGCCCACTGAATCAACAAGCTAATTCAAATGGCAAGCTCAGTTAACACACTCTGGACGCCCTGGAAGTAGTAGAAAAGGGAAGAATTAAAACAAAACTGAGTGCCATTATGAAAAATGCTGTATATCCTCTCTCTGACACACTAACACTGAGATCTTTCAGCAAACAAATTATTCAGCAGAAGTGAGTCAAGAAACACTACTTGGGCTCCTTTATACCAACGGCAATTTTGAGGTTTAATTTTCTGTCTTTTCTTCCTTTTTAGTCATACTGGTATCTGTTCAGGCCATAGTGTGTGTGTGTGTAAATATCTATCTATCTATCTATCTATCTATCTATCTATCTATCTATCTATCTATCTATCTATCTATCTATCTATCTATCTATCTATCTATCTATCTATCTATCTATCTATCTATCTATCTATCTATCTATCTATCTATCTATCTATCTATCTATCTATCCAAAGTCATGTACATGTGTTTAGGGGACATATTAATGACTCTCAGATAGGTAACATTACCACCCCAAATAGAGAGGGGGTGCTGGCACTAACCACATCTCCTTTTTTCACCTGCAGTTCTGAGGCTTACTCACTAGAAGGCCTGTGATCCATTTCCACCTCCACCCTAAAGTTCCATACCTTTTGGGATGCCGATACATAAACACCTAATCCACAGGAAGTCACCATTCATTTTGGACCCAGTAACTGAGGTGCCAGAGAGCTCTCAGCAGTCCTCAGCACAACCGTTTTGTTTAGCATCTTTGAATGTTTTTGATTTGATTTTTTTTACCTTGCCATTACAAAGGGGTTACCAGCTGGCACACCCAAACCTATTTTGTGTAACGCTTCTACTGTTACACATAAATGTTTTAATATATATATACAGTACATATATATATATATATATATATATATATATATATATATATATATATTGTTGCAGTTAAGGCTTTTGTCCACCTCTTGAACCCTCAGGTACCACTCTGAACACGAGGTAAAAGTATAACTAATATTTTTATTATTATTATACAGTGCACCAAGCACCCTTTCCACCACACTATTCATAAATCAATAAACTATTCAATAAACCAATCCTCCTCGCCCAGACACTTTGCCACCCTACCTCCCAGCTCAGCTCAGTGTTCTGGGCTTCCCAGAGTCCTTTTATACACCCTGACCCGGAAATGGTTCCTGGCCAAACCCAGAAGTCCGTTTTCCTTCCGGGTCAGGGCAAACAGTCCTTTTCTTCACCCCGAGAGCACGTTGTTTCTTCCGGACACGTGATGCTGACGCACTCACGGGTTATAGGGCATACAAGAGCCCACTAGCCCCCCTACAGCGACTCCTGGCGGCCCCCAAGGTATCCAGCAGGGCTGTGTGTATAAACTACAGAGTCCATGAGGCCCTGCTGGAAGTCGGGGCACCATCATGCTGTCCGGAGGGCTCCTCCTAGCGGCCTGGGGGTGGCGACCGGAGTCCATAGCCGGTCGTCCATCACAATATATATGTAAACATTTATACAATATTTTATATATTCAATAATTCGTTGAAGAATAAACACATAATAACAATCCATTCATTAGGCCAACAATGGCACAAATAAACCAGTAAACTTAACTTTGAACACCCTTTCAAATAGTTTTGATGCTACTAGCATATACAAGCCAAGTTTCTATAAAAAACGGGATAGTATGGAAAATGCCAATATAAACAAAATATGGTAGGTTGGGACTAATAACAATGTAATAATTTGAAATAACATGGTGATGTGAAACATATGAGGCAATTATGTTACAGTATATAAGGAGCCTCCAAAAAAAGGCCTAGTCCCTCAAGAACGAGGATGGGTCAAGCCTCAGCAATTTATCAACAAATGCATCAGCAAATAATTGAACACTACTGATGAGCGAACTCCACAGTGTTCGCTTTGCCTCGAGTTCAGAGAAATCACAAAAATTTTCACAAATATCCAGGGACAGACTAACTGAACTAGATTTGACTGGATTATAACGGTGTTATCATCTTTGAAGTGTCCTTGAGAGCTAGGGAAACATCAACCAACTATACTGGACTGATTATTGTGGCCAAAATGGTGACCTGAGATGTACAGCAGCAGTGTTAACCACTGCACCACCATGCCTCCAAGAGATCAAAGAAGAAAGAGTCAGAGATGCGCAAATATATATTTCACCAAAAGAAAGTGGAAATAGTAGAATTGTAGTCAGCAGTCAGAAAAAATCTGTAGGTTGTTTTATGTTGCTTTATGTGAGAAACTATTGCTTTTTGTGCTTTTCGGAAAACTGAGTTGTTTTGAAATAATATTCAGCCCTGGGAGAAAAGGAAAAAAAAATCAGCCCTAAAAGAGTTGCAGAAAATTTAAAGTAGAGTGTCATGATTGAAGCCGCTGGCTCGTTCTATTTTTTGAAGTCATGCTGAAGGCTCTCCAAACTTTATGCACTGATGCTTATCAAAAGGATAAAAATGTCTTGTAAATAGTAATAAATCTTTCTTTATTATTATTATTTCATAGAGATTCCTGTGTTTGGTGACATCAGACTCTTTAAAGGCTTTTTTCATTCTCCATGTGGCTAATTACGCGTGCACAGGGCACATGCCTCCTTCTCTTATATTGACGTGGAGCTCGAACATCTTCCTGCACATTTGGCAACAAGATGAGGTAACTAGTTATTTATGAAGATCGTGTTTCATAAAAATAAAATTTGAGAACCTCCATTATTTACTTATCTGTTAATCTCCTTACATTGAGTATTAGTATTAATGGGCCTTTACAGTTTTACATTTTATAGCATTTGTTTTTATGGAAAATGTAAAGACTGGTATGAATACTGATGCTATAGTAGTTCACCAGTTGCCTTAGCACCTTTGGTTTCCTTGATGTCTGCATGTTCCATTTATATCTGCATGAGTTTTCTCTGCTAACCCTGAGTTTTCACCAGTGTTCATATCTGCAGTTTGTCAGCCAGTAGACTAGTGATACTGTGAGCACGATTGTGTGCTCTTCATAGGGATCAAAGAAAAAAGAACATAGTGAGAGATGCACAAGCTTCATAATCAGTCTGTAATGCAAATGATCAGCATTACATACCTGGGGGGCAGTCCCATCCAATGTTAGCTGTTACAGCTCCAGGGGATGTTACACTGGCCTCGCAAAACATTATGGGATGCTGAAACAAATTCTCCTAAACTGGCCAAATTATCAGTAAATAATTCAATGAACAAGGGTGAACGTGAACACAGTAAATTCGCTGTGAATAACAGTTTGGTGAAATTCGCTGTGTTAACACTATCTACCACAACGAGATCAATGTTTCCCAAAGACAGATTGGTAGGTTTTTGGGCATTTCATCATCTACACTGCACAATATGATTGAAAAATTCAAGGTATTTGGTCAAATCTCATTGTGTAAAGGGTAAGGCTGAAAATCACTGAATGAGTGTGATCTCTGATCCTTCAGAAGTCACTGTCTTAAAAACCATCATGCTTCCTTACTGGATATTATTACATTGGGCTTGGAATACTTTGGTAAACCTTGGTCAGTCAGGACATTTTGCTGCTACACATACAAGTTAAGGCTTTACTCTGCAAAGCAGAAGCCATACATAGGGCACGGTCTGGAACCGTCACCAACTTCTTTGGGCTCAGCTTCATCTGAGATGGAAAGTAGCACAGTGCAATTGTGTTTTGTGATCAGATGGAACAGAAATACCTGTTCAGTTGTGAAAATGAAGACCTACATAATGAATAAACAGGAGAAACTGATAAACTTAACCAACTTGTGTCTTCAATGCCCAAATACCTAATATGTGATATTAAAAGAAATAGTGATGTTACACAGTAGGAAACACTTAACTGTCCCAAAGTCTTTGGATCATGTTATAGTCATTGGGTTTGACATAAGTATATATTTTCAAAAAACCAATTAAATGATCAAAGTAAAACATCAAATAATTTGCTGTTTGTAGTGTTTTTAATATAGTACAGGGTGAATAGAATTTACAAATCACTTCTTTTTGCTTTTATTAGCATTTGTCACATTGTTCCAAATTTTTTGGAATTAAGGTTGTACACCTAAAAGAATGAAAAGAAAATTTTGCTTATGAGAAAATGGTAACACTTTATACTGCTATGTAACAAGACAAGGCTTTTTTCTCCTTAATAACTAATATTTACAAAGCATAAATAAAGTAGTTGTTAGTCTTTGCAACATGGCCTACTAAAATAACTTCACATTGCAATTACGGGAGATGGCTTAAGTGAGACATATTTCTTTTGCTATCGCTTACTTCAGTGTAGGACCTGTAAATCCTTCATATTCAAAAAGACATTTTACCAGCCTATCAATGGCTCTTAATATGCCACACTGCACAGAGAAGAATAATCACTATACTGACACTTTGTAATTGTTAATAAGACCAAAAAAAGCCTTTGTTATGGTCTTGTTACATTGCTGTATATGAGTAATAAATAAATTCTTGCAGTACCTAAACTAGTGTTACCCAGAAAACATATTCTCTAATTCAGCTGGCTGCCATTAGGACCACCAATATAAATAAATGAAATCAATCTGTTTCGGAAGGCTACAGGCTTCTGTAGATACAGACAGTTGGACTGTATTTGATTGCAATCTGTTTTTTCTTTCAGTCTGGTGTCCCCTCCTCTTCTCTTGCACTTGTACTGCCAAGTGAATTATTTTTGTCCCTGTTTTGATTTTGCTTTGTCTTTCTACTTTCCCTAATATGTTTCTCCCAATTATTCTTTTTAAGTGTGAGCTACATTATAGCAATGTTCTGATTGTACTTACTATATTTACTAGAAGAAAAATCAGATGAAGACTGAGTGATACTGCATTTTGAATTTGTTCCTTCCTCATGTCCAGTACTGTCTGGATTGGCTCCAGCTCCCCACAACTTTAACATTGAATTAAATACATTCAGTCAAAAGAGAAGTTTTCTATATTTCACTATAAACAGTACAATGTGTAAGGGATGGCCCGGGTACTTACCCGGCCTGTACGCCCTTGGAATGGAAGGACCGGGGGAGTGAACATGCATGGGACATTATCAGTGCCACAAGGCATGTTGGGTACTGTAGTCCCAGGGAACAGCCTTGCTGGGTCCACTGGGGGCCACCAGGGGGAGCTGCGGAATTTGGCAGTCCCTATTCCATGGGGCTCCAACCTCACCTGGAAGTGCTTTGGAGCTGCAGCATCATGTCACTGGAAGCACTTCCAGGGGAATAGAAAAAAGGAGCGCCTGCCTCACATCGATGAGCCAGAGACAGGTGCAGGTGGACAAAGCTTGCTAGAAGGACTGGAGGAGGTAGTGAGTGACTGAGAGAGAGAAGACAAAGAGTGATTTATTGTGCTGTTGTGCTTTATTGTATTTGTGGCTGTGATTGTGATGTGAAACACTTATAGGGAAGTGTTTGCCACAAATAAAAGTCTTTTTGTGCTTTGAACTTGTATCCTGAGCGTGTTTGTGTTGGGAGTTTGGGGAGCTGGAGCGTCCCCTAATGCCTACAAGTGTTAAAAATGCTATGTAATAGTCAAACAAGCTGATTTGTAAAAGAGATGACATCTATCTAACTAATCAAGAAGTAAACAACATAACTGGAATCATGACCGCCCAAACTGTAAAACAGCAAAACTGCAGAGGTTGTTGACTGCGCACAATGAATCATTTTTTTAAATGAACGGCTGAAAGATAAATAAACTGTCCAGTGAAACCTGTCTGCCTCACAGTTGTTTACATCAAAGCTAATTCAGTTTCAGGAAGACAGATGGGGAATAGTTTGACCCCTCGTGTGTGTGTATAACAGCCAGGAAGATGAATGGCCTCTTGCGCTGAAAGCGGACATGCATTTTTATTGTATATAATATTTATGCTTCTCTCAAAATAAATGGTCTAGTGTAAACCTAATGAATGAACACAGGCAACTCAAAATCAAACCAGTGCTGTAAATATTTAGTCTTCTCTATTGTTCCGACTGGGTGACTTTCTACTGGATTGGACCGCGTTCAAGAATGAACCTTAAAAGGAAATACTCCCCTCCATCATCACCACCACCACAGATACCCAGTATTACTGAAGTGCCCCTCAGTGTTTGCTTTGGTCACCTGTTTCTCCTGGCTCTAGGTCATAAATGTACATCTGTTTTCAAAAAACACTTTTTAAGAAGAGTAACATTTTCCCATTCATGTTTCTCAGATTGATTTATTAGCCCAATGAGAAACAGTTTATTTCTACTCCTCTAATCAATCATCTTTTCAAAAATTAACAGAACATTCTTAATACATTACTAGACTGAGGACAGCCAGAGCCTATCCTGGCAGCATAGGGGACAAGGCAGGAACCATCCCAATAAATACACAATGGGGTACATCCATATTACTCCAACTAACTTTATCATTTTGCCCTTCATAGGAATGCATCTGAGTTGGATGTGGTGTTAAACCACTGGACTTCCTTTGAACAGAGCCAGAATTCTGAACAGTGCAGAAAAAAACAGAACTGGCTTACTGTTTACATCTGGTTTTGAACTGACCTAGGAGCACTGAATGTAAGAGTTGCAGTTTTTAAATAAATGTTAGTTAATCTCATCTCAATATAGAAAACTTCTCTTTTGACTGAATGCATTTAATTCAATATTAAAGTTGTGGGGAGCTGGAGCCAATCCAGACAGTACTGGGCATGAGGAAGGAACAAATTCAAAATGCAGTATCACTCAGTCTTCATCTGATTTTTCTTGCTGGAGTGGTCAGTGAGTATCTGGGATTTCATGAAGAATAACTGGAAACAGTTGCTAATAATGATAAGCAAATTCTGCTGAATTAGTTTCACCTCGAGTTCAGCGAAATGCAAAAATATTCAGTAATTTTGGGAAAATGCATTTAAATCAATGGGGAAAGAAAAACTGAACTAGTTTTGTGTGGAGTATAAAGGTGCAGTGGTCTTTTAAGTGTCCCTGAGGGCTAGGGAAGCATCCTCCAACTGTGCTGGACCGCTTTATTGTGGCCAAAAATGTGACTGAGATAAAGTTATACCCCAAGTCCATATTACTCCTCTGTGTCTGTGTCTCCCAAGCTCCTATCATTCTGACTAACACCCATAGAGCCTGTGATGCAAGGGATCAGCACTGTATACTCAAGTGGCTGTCCCTATCACTGCCCAATCTGTGCTACATAGCTTAATCCAGAAGTGAAGGCACAATATACAATGCATCTATGAAGAACAAGAAAGTATTTTCATAATATTGCCATTATAATTGGCTAATGTAACCCTTAAATGTTTATTTAAACGCGAGGAATGCAAATCTGGCTGGAGTAGTGATTTATTAATGACATCACACATTTGCATATATAAGCTGTAAATTACTGACACACGCGCAAAGCATATCAAGCAGGCGCCATAAATTGTGAAGTGGAGTACACTTGGCAGCCATACCGCTAGCACTTCAGAACAGGTCATCCACCTGAAGTTAAGCATGTCCAGGACAGAAGACCATCTAGGAAACACTCTGGTTTGCCACTGGAAGAGGTGTTGGTGAGGCCAGCAGGGGTGCTTACCCTGTGGTCTGTTTGTGAATTCCAATGCCCCAGTGCAGTGATGTGAACACTGGGCTGTAAAATTTGCACCATTTTTGGATGAGACATAAAACCAAAGCCCTAACTCTGTATGGTCATTAAAGATACTTGGGCATCTTTCGAAAAGAGTAGGGTTGATCCCGATTTGCTGGCTAAATTGCCCATAAGACCTCATCCATTCTGGCCCCGTAATCTTTCCCTGTCCCTATATGACTAACTCTCTCTCAGCCCTTCACCACATAAAAGCTAATGTGTGGTGAGTGTACTGGAAAAATATTGGCTGCCATCTCATCATCCAGGTGAAAGCTACACATCACTGGTGGTTGAAGTAGTTACACTCCATATACATAAAGTGATTTGAATTGAGAGAAAAGCGCTAAATAAATACAATCAATTTTTTTACAACAACAACAACAACAACATTTATTTATATAGCACATTTTCATACAAAAAGTAGCTCAAAGTGCTTTACATAATGAAGAAAAGAAGAATAAAAGACAAATAAGAAATTAAAATAAGACAACCTTAGTTAACATAAAAAGGAGTAAGGTCCGATGGCCAGGGTGGACAGAAAAAACAAAAAAAAACTCCAGAAGGCTGGAGAAAAAAATAAAATCTGTAGGGGTTCCAGGCCACGAGACCGCCCAGTCCCCTTTGGGCATTCTAGCTAACATAAATGAAATAGTCCTCTTTGTAGTTAGGGTTCTCACGGAGTCACTTGATGCTGATGGTTATACAGACTTCTGGCTTTTAATCCATCCATCATTGTTGGAACATCATGGTGCTTTGGGTAGATGGTGGTGGCACAAGCCACCACCAATAGGACACCGGAAAAGGAAACAGAAGAGAGAGTAGGGGTTAGTACAAATTTTGAATGAATAGTTATTATAATGAATTGGATATACAGAGTGTCAGGATTAAATTACAGTGAAGTTATGAGAAGGCCATGTTAAAGTAATGTGTTTTCAGTAGTTTTTTAAAGTGCTCCACTGTATTAGTCTGGCGAATTCCTACTGGCAGGCTATTCCAGATTTTAGGTGCATAACAGCAGAAGGCCGCCTCACCACTTCTTTTAAGTTTTGCTCTTGGAATTCTAAGGAGACACTCAGTTGAGGATCTGAGGTTGCGATTTGGAATATAAGGTGTCAGACATTCCGATATATAAGACGGGGCGAGATTATTTAAAGCTTTATAAACCATAAGCAGAATTTTAAAGTCAATTCTGAATGACACAGGTAACCAGTGTAGTGACATCAAAACTGGAGAAATGTGTTCGGATTTTCTTTTCCTGGTAAGGATTCTAGCAGCTGCATTCTGCACTAATTGCAAACGATTGATGTCTTTTTTGGGTAGTCCTGAGAGGAGTGCATTACAGTAATCTAGCCGACTAAAGACAAACGCATGAACTAATTTCTCTGCATCTTTCGATGATATAAGAGATCTAACTTTTGCTATGTTCCTTAGGTGAAAAAATGCTGTCCTAGTGATCTGATTAATATGCGATTTAAAATTCAGATTACAATCAACGGTTACCCCTAAGCTTTTTACCTCCGATTTGACTTTTAATCCTAATGCATCCAGTTTATTTCTAATAGCCTCATTGTATCCATTATTGCCAATCACTAAGATTTCGGTTTTTTCTTTATTTAATTTGAGAAAGTTACTATTCATCCATTCTGAGATACAGGTTAGACATTGTGTTAGCGAATCAAGAGATTTGGGGTCATCAGGTGCTATTGATAAATACAGCTGTGTGTCATCAGCATAGCTGTGGTAGCTCACGTTATGTCCCGAGATAATCTGACCTAGTGGAAGCATGTAGATTGAGAAGAGCAGCGGACCCAGGATAGAGCCTTGTGGAACACCATATAGAATATCATGTGTCTTTGAGTTATAATTACCACAACTAACAAAGAATTTTCTCCCTGCCAGGTAGGATTCAAACCAATTTAAGACACTGCCAGAGAGGCCCACCCATTGACTAAGGCGATTCTTAAGAATATTATGATCAATGGTGTCAAATGCGGCACTCAGATCTAAGAGGATGAGAACAGATAAATGGCCTCTGTCTGCATTTACCCGCAAGTCATTTACTACTTTAACGAGTGCAGTTTCTGTGCTGTGATTTGTTCTAAAACCTGACTGAAATTTATCAAGAATAGCATGTTTATTGAGGTGCTCATTTAACTGCATAATGACTGCCTTCTCTAGAATTTTACTTAAGAAAGGCAGGTTAGAGATGGGTCTATAATTTTCAAGAGCAGAGGGGTCGAGATTATTTTTCTTAAGTAGGGGTTTAATTACCGCAGTCTTAAGACAGTCTGGGAAGACCCCCGTATCTAATGACGAATTTACTATGTCAAGAACATTATCAATAAGCACACCCGATACTTCTTTGAAAAAATTTGTTGGTATTGGGTCAAGGGCACAGGTGGATGGTTTCATTTGAGAAATTATTTTATGTAAATCAGGTAAATCTATCCTAGTGAAAGACTCTAATTTATTTATTATGAAGTACTGGGGTTTCGGAGGATCATTAGTGTTGGGGAGATATACTATGTTATTTCTAATATCATTAATTTTTTGATTGAAAAATACAGCGATAGCCTCACAGGTTTTACTGGAAGTACTTAGGAGGCATTCCTTTGAGTTACCTGGGTTTAACAGATGATCAATTGTTGAGAATAAGACTCTGGGATTACTAGCATTGTTATTTATAATCTTAGAGAAATAGCAGCGCCTCTCAAGACGGACTGTGTTATTGTATTCTGTTATTTTAACTTTTAATATCTCATAGTCAATAGTTAGTTTAGTCTTCCTCCATTTACGCTCAGCTCTACGGCATGTTCTCTTTAAATCAGACACTCTTTGGGTCTTCCAAGGTATAACAATGCTAGAAGATTTTTTAACTGTCTTTTCAGGTGCAACTAAGTCAACAGCAGCCCTCACTTTAGTATTAAATCTTTCCACCTTACTATTTACATTCTCCTCGCTATTATAGTTGGCACTATAAACGGACTGATTGGTTAGAATGTTTGTAAGTTTTAAAGTTGCTGATGAGTCAAAGAAGCGTTTTTTAACAATATGCTTCTCATGAGTGTTTTCTATCATTATTTCTATATTAAAAAGTAGAAGAAAATGGTCTGAAAGACCCGTATCAATGACCTGCTTTATATCATTATATTATATTATTATTATTATTATTATGACAGTATGCATGCATGAACGTTCTGTGCTGGTAGCACACTTCAGTAGTGACATCCTTATCTAATATGGCTGCTACTAGGGAATCCATTCCCGGACAGGTTTATCCATTCACGGGAATTCGGGAATCCCGCATTTCATTCCCGGGAATCCTGGGCTCCCGAAGATGACACAGTGCACGGGCATCTCACATGTGAACGGTTTTAGAACAACCAACATTTATTTTTAATAAAACTACTGCAATATATTGACACAAATAAAAGACTAACCTTATCGACAAGCAGTTCATGCTGTCATAGAAGTACATGTATCTTTAGTTGTGGTAATAAGAGCGTAGAAACCACAACGTCCTCACAGGTGGCGCAGTGGTAGTGCTGCTGCTTTGCAGTAAGGAGACTTTGGAAGATTGTGGGTTTGCTTCCCGGTTCCTCCCTGTGTGGATAGCGCTTTGAGTACTGAGAAAAGAGCTATATAAATGTAATGAATTATTGTTATTATTATTATTATTAACGTGTCCAGCGTGCGGTCGTCCAGGCAAGAGCGCACCTTTGTGTAGAAGTACGCCAGCCGCTGAGAAAGCACGCTCTGCCTCCACTGAAGTAGGCAGCACAGTCATCAGATACTGAAACACTTGTTCTACACAATGCCTGCGCTTGCCGTTGCTCTGAAACACCGCCATTTCAGCTTTTACTGATGCATCCAGTTTCTTGTCATCATTCTGTGATGGCAAGTTTCTTGGCACAGATAATGCGGATGCAACAGACTGACGCATTGCAATTTCAAGTTGCTGTTCAAAGCTGTTGTCTGATGAAGTGCAAGCTGCAGCAATGACACCACCTTAATTATTAAGTTATTTCTTGATCGATTTTTACACTTTTACATGCTACATATGTGAGCTTGGCCATTCCCATTTTCCCGGGAATTACAGCAGTTTCATTCCCGGGAATGTGGGAGTGAAAAATGTCTGGGAGCCCGGGAATGGATTCCCTAGTTGCTACAGCTTTATGATGTCACACTAGCCTGGCAAAGCATTGGTGGTGCTGGGGAAAAAAATTGGCCTTAGCTTGCTGCAAGGCAGATTTTCTAGAAATATTAGTGAATCCATCAAATTTGCTGTGGAAAAAGCTATGCTGTTCTGTTGATCAACACGACTTTCTAACAATAAAGCTACATGGTAAGTCCGGCTTAGCATTTTGCCACAGTGAACTTTACAAGAACAGCAGATTGAAAGTTATGTTGAGTAATATTTTATTGAAATTAGGCATGCAATCAATTGATTCTTTTATTAATCTTATAAATACATTCATTCAAATACTGGTTTAGGGTGAAAAAGCCAGTCCCAGTACCTTTAGGTTCAATTCAAGATCCAAAAATGAAATCGGTTGCACAGACCAATGGCATCCCACATTCAGTTAAAAGGAATGGCCAATCTACAGTGAGATGCTTTTCATCCTTCTTCTTAATGCCAGTCAGGCAGTCATTTTCCAACCCGCTATATCCTAACACAAGGTCACGGGGGTCTGCTGGAGCCAATCCCAGCCAGCACAGGAGGAAAGGCAGGAACAAATCCCCATGCAGGGCGCCAACCCACCGCAGGGCACACACACACACACACACACACCAAGCACACACTAGGGACAATTTAGGATTGCCAATGCACCTAACCTGCATGTCTTTGGACTGTGGGAGGAAACCCACGCAGACACGGGGAGAACATGCAAACTCCACGCAGGGAGGACCGGGGAAGCAAACCCGGGTCTCCTAACTGTGAGGCAGTTGCAAGACTGGAGCAGCATCAGTTGCAAGGAAGAAACCAACCCTGCCAATCTGCAGCAGGGTACATTCACTTACACAGCCACACAAAAACAATTTATGAATGTGAATTAACCTAACACAGACATTTTTAGTATTTGAAGGAAACCAGTATATTAAATTTCAAGATTATCAATGAAACTTAAACACATCTTTTGATTTCAGGAGAAAAAACTGGCATACCCAGAGAGAAGCTGACATAGATATGGAAACATGCAAACAGCAGCTAGGCACAGGATTCAAACCCAGAATGCTGAATACAAACAATTGGTGTTCTCCATCTTTTTTTCCTTTTGGACACCGCCATGATGGACACTGGTTGCTATAACATGATGTCACTAGTGCAAAAAACGTTCCCACCATGCATACCTAATAACCCATTTAATTTCTGAACAAAAAACACTTTATATCATTATTAATTTTTAAAATAACTTTTTTTTTCTGTCCTCTAATTATGAATTACATCTCGGGTTTCTTGGTCTCTGTGTACCTTTATTTAACTTACAACTTATCCTGCTGTTCGCAGACCGTGATTCTGGCTACACATCCTGAGCTTTGTTATTTAATTACTGGCTTACCAGCAGTGTTCTGTGTGAATTCTGACTTTTCTGTGATATCTCCTATTTCCTTTTTCTCTCAAAGCTACTGGCGTCTTGCAGTAGCAGTACACCTGAGGTGTAAATTGTGGCCAGCAAAAAGAACAGGGTAGAAGACACACTGGGAGAGTCCCAATGTTGTTAAAGGATATGTTCAGTATTTTTCAAGTTGAAGTTATTTCTTCAGAAACATGGTGTATATGCATTTGCCACACAAAATTGTGTTCCACAGTTGAACACTTTCTATTTTTAAAAATGTTTTTCTAATTTTTAAAAATATGTAATCAATTCTGCCATTTTACATTGAACACTATGGGGCATGGGTCATAAAGCTTAAAAACCTACCAAATACTTTTTTTACAATACAATTTTCCAAGCCAAGACAGTTGTTGTGCATTGATCTGTATCTTGCAATTATATATACATTATAAAATAGCATATACATGGCATTTTCAAAGAAAAAACACCAATATTATGAGATTCGGCCATTTTAAAAGAAGACCAGCTGTGCATGCTACCTTAGGGCTTGTCTTCTTCGATAATAACCTTTCACCCTTTGTTTTGATTCACTTCCATATTTCCGTGAGAACTCACACAAGCAAACAGAAAATGTCTTCTTACCCTTGAAAAACAGTTCAAGGAATATGTGATAAAATGATCATTTCGAGGTTCCATTTGGTGTCACGAACATGCATCAGAAACAAAGAAGACATGTTGTCTTTTATCGAAACTCAAAAAGGATGCATTCGGTAAGCCTTGTGTTCTGTAAAGCTCATTGTAAAATGACAGGACTGGCTATGTGTTTTTTTTAATTTATCAAAAACTGTTAACTTTAGAACGCAGTCTTACATGTCAAAAGCATATATAACATATTTGTGAAGTAATAAGTTCAACTTGAAAAATAATACCCAATTTATCCTTTAACGTTTTGGGACTCTCTCAACTCTTTTCTACCTTACTTTTTTTGCTTGCCAGAATGTATGCCTCTGCATAATTTACACCTTTACACCAGCTATGAGTGAAGCAGTGCTGAAGTGTTTCCTGAGTTCAGTCCTAAATCCACTTACCCTTTGGTTCCACTGGTGTCCTTGAGTACGTGATTTTCCATTTAGTCTAAAGAATTCTGTTTGATCACCTTTATCAATGCCTTTGAGAATTTTGAGGACCTGGATTAGGTCTCCACACAGTCTCCTCTGCTCAAAAGTAAACAGATGTAATTTTTTGCGTCCTTCAGTATACGACATGTCCTCTTGGGTCCACCTGGTTACTCTCCTCTGTAAACTGTACACAATACTCCAGATGTGGTCTATCTAGTGGGTTATATAGTCTAAAGCATAACATCCCAAGATTTATATTCAACAGTGTTTACAATGTATAGCCTATATACCTTTTAAATCTCTTCTGCATATTGTCTAGACAATGAAAACTTTGTGTTGTGTTAACTTAAACACCCAAATCCCTTTCAGAAGTTGCTTCCAGTGTCTCCAATCTTGCATGTACAGTATAACTGACATTCCTTTTGTCTAGTAATCTTTGGGATTATGGGGAGAGAGAATATAAAAACTCAAAAGAGAGAGTGATGTCAAAAATTAATCTTGTTTTTACTTTCTTACTATATACTCTTAAAAATAATGGCACTATATGGTACCATTGGGATGTATGGTTCCTTGTTGTTCAAATGCTTAAAAAAGCAACATTTTATTCTGGGACTGGTTCTTTATATATTAAGGTGGTTCTTTGTACTTTGAAAACTTCCTAATATGTCAAAAAAATATACAATTTTTAATGTATGATGGGCTACAGAACACTAACATATTAAGGAAACCGGGACTTACTATGTGTTACTGGACATATGCTACAAGAGTCCTTTTAAACTCATGAGCCATTAGTATTTCACAAATATGTTGCTGTCTATTTGTAGTTATTTACTGTTTGAATCTGGTTAGAGATCTGGAACCTTCATGTGTAGGGGAGTTTTGGAAACCAAAAATGGCTCCTCTGTGGCATCGCTCTGAAGAACCACTGTAGTAATTTTATTTTTAAGAATGTAGAAATGTAGAATATATTAGAGTACAGAGTGGCAGTAGACAAAGGCCAAATGATTAAACAAAACACCCAACTAAACAAGGAAATCAGTTTTTGATTATGTAGTGGAATTAAAACTTACAGATTGGAAAGTGCAGAGTCAAGCTAGGTGCTTATCAATATCCATCCATCCATCCATTATCAGAATTTACTTATTCTGTTCTGGGGAGCAAGTGAACTGCTGAAGATTACAAAGGCACTTCCAATTGTTCAGAGATATTTTCCTAAACATTTGTACTTTTCTTCTCTGAAGTGGGTGGTAGCACACCATAAGACAATCATGCACATGTAATGAGGCCTGGATGATGATAAAGAAAACCATACAGAAGCCAAGCCATGTGCCTTAAAGGCACCACCTATCTAACATTCATAATGGTACCCCATTGCTCCGCAAGCACCTTGTGGTGGCTCCCTGCTTACAAAGTGCTCTTCTGTTATTCACTAAAGGTAACGTTAAATGTTATCAAGTGCAAAACGGCTCAGCTCAGCAGGGACTAGGAGTCGAGCAGAGGTTTTGAAAAGCAAGATTTACAAAATGCTGCCCTGAGATATCGAATTTAGAAAAGTGGATTTTTCAGGTATAGTTTAGATTGAAAGATGTTGGGAACAGCAAGGATCAGCTTATTTCTCAGTTATGCACATAATATTAGATAGAAAAATTGCAAAAGGTCCACTCATGATTCTGCATCAAAGTCTAGCGAGGCGTATTTTAAAAACCCAGGCCTCTTTAGGTAGCCTTGGCTATATAATGTACCCAGTTTAGTTTTTGTGTCTGTTATAAATGTCTCCATATTAAAGCGATATATGGGAATTGTTAAAAAGGAGTGAATGGGATCCTGTTATGCGATAATAAGAGGTCTCCTAACCAATGATTGCAGCTCACACGCAGACCCACTTGCATAAACATCAGAAAAGATTGGGAAATGTTAGTAATTTACCTCTTAGCTCCCTATCTGCCTCACAGCGACAAAAAAAAAGAAAAGAAAATGCTTTAATCAATTCAATTGTTTGTGACAGGTGGGCAGAAAGCAATCAAATGTAAATTCAGTTTTCCAGCTGACAAGAAAGCAAGCAAACAGATGTAAAAAAAAAGCCGTAACTTTGTGAGAAAGACAATGGGGCCCACTTCTAGCTGTGTTGTTGATGTAAGTGTGTGGCAGTGAAGCAGGCCAATGCACTTCATATCAGAGTCGGGGTTGACCCCTATAAATTTAATCCCCAGGAAATAAATCTTTAGCTTGCATAGTAACCTTCATTTTCAAAATCTTCCTAAAACACATTAATGAGTCAATCATTTTGCATCACTTGATCACACTTTATGTCACGGCCTTCACTGCCGCGGACCATTACAAAGTCATTCATCCATTTTATGACTCCTTTAGACAGTTCAAGAATACAATGTTTCATTGCCCAGTACTGCAGTATCAGGGTCAAGATGGAAACAAAACCTTGATGGGGTGTTGGTACAACTCAAGGCACATTCACACTCATAAACACAACAAGTCATTTTAGAGTACTAATGGCCTAACATCTCAAAGCATTAAATGGTATAGGAGTCAGGTGGAGAACTTTGTATCTTGGTGCAAAGAGAATTGTCTGCCCTTCAACATTAGCAAAACCACAGAACCGGTTATTGATTTTCACCGCACCAAGAAGCCTCTATGTCCAATCATGATTCAGGGAGTGGATGTAGTGGTAGTCCATTCCTACAAGTACTTGGAGGTCCACATTAATGACAGGTTGAACTAGTCTAGTAACATGGAAGAACTATATAATAAAGGACAGAGCAGGTTCTTATTCCTTGGGAGGCTGCTTTCCTTTAATGAGGGAAGTGACATCCTTCACAGCTTCTAAAACTCTGTAATGGCTAGTGTGATTTTCTGCAATGTATTGTACTGGGCTAGTAGCATCACTTCAAGAGAGCTCCACCAAATCAACAAGCTAATTAAAAGGGCCGACTCAGTTATGGGACACACTCTGGACCACCTGGAGGTAGTAGTGAAGGAGAGAATTAAAATAAAAGTGATGTATCAGTATGAACAATGTCGCACATTCTCTCTCTGACACACTAACACTGAGGACTTTCAGCCAACAAATTAATTTAGCAGAAGTGTGTCAAGAAATGCTACTGGAGGCTCCTTTATACCAACGGCAATATGCCTGCATAATGCATCGCTGTGACTGGGACTACCAAGTCAAAAGTTTTCTTTTCTTTCTTTTTAATTTTTTCTTCCTTTTAAGTCATTCTGGTGTGTATTCAGACTGTAACGTATGTCTATGTATAAATTATTTCTTTATCTATCTATTTATGTATTTATTTAAAGAGCTTCTATAAAAAGACAAATTTCCCCTAGAGAACAAATAAAGTTATATCTATCTATCTATCTATCTATCTATCTATCTATCTATCTATCTATCTATCTATCTATCTATCTATCTATCTATCTATCTATCTATCTATCTAAAAATTTTAGCAACCAGCCATTTTTCAGGTATGTCCACATATAATGTCAAAATCACGTATTGTTGTCATCATGTCTCTCTGTCCACATGAAACAAATCTGCGCTCAATTAACTGATTTTATTAAAATTTGGTACCCTTATTCCTCAAGGGAATTTGTCTGGAAACTTTCATTTTCATTGAGATATCTTGAGTAAAGTGCACTGTGCAAAGTTTTGAAATTTCAAATACATTTACAACCACTGGCAGATTTTTAATATTGATCTTAAAACTGAGAAACATTCTATTAAATTACTGAATACTTTAATGTTTCAATTTATCTTAAGAAACATTATTTCAGGTTGTCTGTTGTGTGAATGTTTCTCCTTTCCTTTTCGAATAGCCGCTGCTCACAGCAAAGTAAATCCCAAAATATAAGTTATTCAAAAGCCAAAAAAGTTGTGAACATAGCAGTCATGGCTGGATTAAGACCCCCACAGACCCCTTGGAGACATAATAAATAGCTCCTTAGCACAAAGTTGTTCATACTTTAAACAATGCAGGACACAGACACACTGCTGTTTAATGCGCACAGAGACTCTACTCCAGCAGAGACTCCGGTGTTGAAGAAGGTGGATGGTGGGGCTGGTTCTCCCTTGGTGATTTCAGTGCATGGACACTGAATCGTGTCATCAAATGGGGGACTGTCCTTCTTCGTGATTTTGGTGCACAGACACCTGGTTGTTTCAGCTAGAAGGGTAGGGGACATCCTCTTTCATGATTTCTCAGTGCAGGAGGAGAATTGTAAGTAGTGAAAAAGTCCCTGGTCATCACGGACCCCTGGACACACACTCAGAATGCCCTGATGGTAGATCTGCTCATGGCAGCGGGGAACTCATATTCAGCTACTTGTGAAAACCTTTAAAACACCAACTCAGTTCTCCAGCTGTTTGAAGTCAGGGCAGGTGAGTTGAACGATCTTTGAAACTAGAAAGGTAAAGACTCAAAGAAAGCCTGTAGTCATCTTAACTTGTCTAGAAATGAATGAGAAAGAAAAACAGATTTTGAACGTGGTTCTGCAATCTTTCTTGAAACATGTGTTTGGAATTTATATTACAGTACAATAACCTCATGCATGCATTATCTGCAGATTATAATAATTCAGCATTTTCTGATACTTTTGGGTAAAGGCAGTGAGCAGCATAGCCTGCTCTTAGTATTGTGGCGTGAACCTCTGATAGTAGCGCAATAATTCAAAGCTGGTGCAGTTGTAGTGCTGCTGCTTTGCAGTTATGAGATCATGGGTTTGTGTCCCAGGTCCTCCCTGCGTGGAGAGCGCTTTGAGTAGTGAGGAAAGCGCTACATAAATGTAAAGAATTATATTTATTTTATTATTAAAAAGGTTTGCATTTGCCTCTTGGTGGAACAGCCAGGGCTAAAGGTTTACATAGTCAATTTTAAAGACTTGTGACTTAACTTTTCCCTGCCCCACTATATAAATACGGTATTTTGCTTCGTATTTAATACATTTCACAGTTTATGTGGAAATTATCTTTTTTCAAAGTTGTTAGGACAGACAACAGGTGACAGTAGGTGATCTTCACAGGTAGATAATAATGTTGTCAAGGTAGACAACACGATAGGCATTGTGGGGTCAGAACAATCTGGCGAATAGACACTGGAATGTACTGGGGTTTCATGGAGTCAAAAGAGAAGGACTTGGCACTGGGGATACTAAAAGAGGTTTTCTCTTTGGGTTTATCAGTCAAAGGTATCTGCAAGTGCCCCTTGGTCATATCAATGCGCTTAACAAGTCTATCAATCAGATCCTCAACCCTGGGCACAGGGTAGGCACAGAATTTGGATACTTGGTTCAGTTGTCTGAAATCATTGCAGAACTGTCACATTTAGGCATGAGAAAAGAATTAGCCAGACCATGAACTTTTGTTGTTATCAATAATGAGCATCTTATGTACTTCCTGTTTAATCTTGGCATTGTTCACCTCAGACAGGAAAAAGGGTCACTCTTAGACTATAACCCTGGGGTCAGTGTGCATATTGTGAACGATAAGGTGGGTTAGTCGTGGTTTGGAATTCACAATATTGGCTATGTTTCCCAAGATCACTCTAACTTGCTGTGTTTCTTGAGTGTTTTCTGAGGTAACAACAAGTTTCTAGAGTTTAGTGCTCTCAAATCAGGGTATAAAGACAGGGAGGTTCAACCAGTTGCAGGTGACTTGTCCCTTGTCCTCCAGGGATTTAGTAAAAATGCAGTGTACTTGTTCTTAGGGATACATATTGGATTGTTTTACAACATAATTAGCACACTGCGGTGGGTTGGCACCCTGCCCGGGATTGGTTCCTGCCTTGTGCCCTGTGTTGGCTGGGATTGGCTCCAGCAGCCCCCCGTGACCCTGTGTTCGGATTCGGCGGGTTGGAAAATGGATGGACGGATGAATAATCAGCACAAACCTTCTCTCTCTCATAGAAAATTCTTAGCAGGACTCTGGTTTTCTCACAGTGGCCTGGACTTGTGGCATTGTAAACCTTGGTTAATTTGTAGCCAGTTCTGACCTAGTATGACTGCATGTAAGGAGATTACTACAGAGGGAACAGAATATTAGTGGTCTTTGCCATTTGTGCAGGTAAAAATGGTGATATGTGTTTTGTATCACTGCAGTAGTACATAAGGGGCAGTGATGACAGTAACATTACTCTCTGAAGCTAACAGGCCTTGTACTTTATGCCTATTAACCATCAATAAGCTACATTAGGGGTTAGACCCAGATGGCATACTGTACTTTTTCTTGAAATCCAAGGAATACTTGAATTGAGTCTTTCACTGGTGGACATTGAGTGATGGGTGGGGGGTACCTCTTCACTGGTAACACCTCACGAGCTAAGGAGCATATGGTTTTTGGAACATGAGTTTCCTTCATTACACTGTTGTGCTAATCAACCAATTCTATAAACCCTACCATAGTCTTCTACTCAAGTTTCTGTACTAACCTGCAAAGAGACTTAGTAGAGGAGATGATCTTCATTTTATTCCTATTTTGGCACCTTTCTGTAAATATTATTAACTTTATTTTTCATTTCTATTATTTTATTTTTTATTTTGCTTATATTTTTTACTACTACTGTGTTTGTAGTGGGCTCCACCAACATCATGCTAGAAAGTTGCGCATTGTGATGCCATCTTCCTAAGACTATTTAAGATAGCAACATGTTGCTCTTAGAGCTTAAGATTTTAGATTCAAAACAAATCTTAAATGGTGGTAACTAGTTAGTTTGTTATAGTTAGTTATATATATATACTCTTTAATAAAACCCCTGTGTGCGTCCAGGGTGTCCGTGTGTGTGTCTTCTGGTGAAGTGCGCATGCGCGGGGCGACGCCGCGCATCACACGGTGCCATGTGCAATGTTTATGCACTACTGTTCTAGCGCTCGTTATTGTAATGGGCTTAATGTCTAGTATATATATAAAATACGCTGTTTGCTTGTCTGTCCAGGATTTAAAATCACCTGTAGCTTGCAAACCGTTTGACCCATTGACCTGAAATTTGGTGCCCATATACTACGTGACGTCTACTATACGCTTTCGGGGTGATGATTGACCTCCAAGGTTATTTCTCTTTTTATTTTTATTTTATTTCATTGTAGAATAAACTCTCAGCAGTGGCCAACAGGGCAGCTGTGCGGCACAATGCGTATGGGAGCCGTTCTCATCCCTACCACCTTCGCCGTCACTTCCCCTACCTCTTCATATCTTAAATCATTCTTGAGGCAGATTGAAGACTTAAGTGCCAGCTTAAGTGAAAAATTAAAGAAAACATATTAAGTAATTGCAACACAAACACTGACTTAATCAGTTTTAATGTGAAAATATGCCAACGAAAGAAGAGAAGAAGCGGGCCGCTAAGGTGGAGAAAAGAAGAGCTGCTCAGGAAGCAGCAAGCGCATCAACCTCTGAGCAAACGAATGATAAATGTACAGAGAAAGAGGATGAAAACTAGGAATGCTCAAGTCAAGTGTATTCTGCAGTGTATTCCCCATGAGAACACATAAATTTCGATTTAATATTATGAAAATACTTTGTTGTTTTGCAAGGATTTATTTCACATGCTAGATTAAGCATGTTATGCTTCCACTATGTAAAATAGATCAGGTAGTGACAGAGACTACCTGAGTCGGGAGATGCACAGAGAGATAAATGACTTGGAGTGTTGTGGGCTCTGAGTGTAATTTTTCAGTGGTACAGTGGTTAGCACTGCTGCGTCATAGCTCAGGTCACTCTTTTGGTAACAATAATCAGTCCATTATAGTTGGCAGATACTTCCTATCTCTCAGGGACATGTAAAAGACCATTGCACAATTAAAATACACTTAAAACTAGTTAGTTCTGTTTCTCCTTCTCCATTGACTTCAATTCATTTTACCAAGTTCAACTAAATTCCGGAACATTTCCATGTTTCCACTGAACATAATGTGAAGCCAATTCACTGGAGTTCACTCACCACTAATGACAAGATAGCAACACAAGATTAGACTGAGAAAGATGGAGATAAGAGGTTGATTCATGAACAATTTTGAAGATCACTAGCAAGAAGCCAATAATCTCCCACCCAAAACGTGAAGGGGAAGCATGCATTTTTTGGAAGAAAAAGACTTTGCTCTTACATTAAGGAAATTGGTAACTGGCAGACTGCCTGTGAGATACGTCCCTTAGAGGGGCTCCTGAAATCTCAGAAGTACCGGCAAAAGTAAATAGAGTTCTAGCCTGTTGTTTCTGAAACAGAAGTAGAGTCAGAAGAGATTCCTGGGTTTCATAAGTAGGCATCCAAGACTGCCTCACTATTTAAAAGATGGGGGCAGAACTTGCATGGCAATAGAACCTTTTGTTTTACTTCAGATTGTTGTACCCTGAATGCTCCCTTTATTCATCCCTCTTTTGTAGGCTTTATCGTTAATAGTTTTGGGATCCTTACCGTATTCTAGATACTGAGAGATATCACAAGAATAATCTGTCCTATCACAATGTGTTACTCTGTCTGAATGCTCTTAATCCAGTTTTAACGATACGGAAACTGCAGCCTTTAGTGACTGCACACAGCTCAAGGCAGAAACCAAACTTGAACAGGACTTCAGTTTATCACAGGGCAACCACACTCACCAAAAAAAATAAACCATTTTTGTCTGTGCAGATCTATGTGTGCTATGTAACTTAACATTCTGTGAGCCTTTTTAATGGCTTCTGAATACTGTCCTGAAGTTGATAGTGTCGAATCCACTACAACTCCCAAATTCTCATCACAAGGTGTACTTTCAATTTTCAGACCTCCCATTGTGTATTCAAACCTAAATTTGTTGCTTCCTACGTGTAATACTTTACATTTACTGACATTAAATTTTATCTGCTACAAATCTGTCCAAGCCTGTATGCTTTCCATGTCCCTCTGTAATGATTCTACAGAATGGATTCTTGATTATCTGCCAATCCACCTAGCTTTATATCATCTCATACCTAATCAATTTGTTACTTATATTCCTATCCAAGTCATTTATATATATATATATATATATATATATCTCCCACTACGTTCTCTCTTAATTTCACTGAAGTACAATTGAAATTGCGTAAATGTTGAAGTAATTGGTGAATTTGGGAAGATATTGATAGGTAAAACAATATCAAACCAGTCAATTGTAACTGATAAACATATACACTGCAACAAAAAAGTTACATGCAGAGGGTCACTCATCTTCTTTCACACTCTGGTCACTGTCATTGGCCACATGTCTGTGCTCCATGGACCAAACTTTAAGTAATAAACCCAACACTAGCACTCACTTAATAGAAGTGCATCTTCCATTAATTGCAATTAAAGATGGATAGATTTTACAGCCCTTTGTAGTGACATGGATTTAATGGAAGGTCAGTATTGGACTAAGCAGCTGCAAGAAAGCTTTCATTCCTTCCCTGAAAGTAATGATGCCTTGGTTTACTTCGCAACATCTCAACCCTGCACTTCTGTCAAATTTCTCCAACATTGATGGAGATAGGATAAACTCCATGGACTGCTACGTCACACCTCATACCATTGGCCATCAACCTTGCAGAGGTGAGAACATCTGTTATGACATTTGCCATAGACCACTGACCATTATCTGCTTTGCATGTATTATGTGAGCAGCCTGGACTGGCACTGAGGCATTTTTCATCTATGAAGTCTCTACTAACATATGCAGTATTTTAAGGAAAAAATGTTTTTTCCAACAGAGACTATATAAAGTATTCACCCCCTTGGAAGTGTTCACATTTAATTGTTATACAACATTGAATCACAGTGGATTCAATTTGACTTTCTGTTGATCAACAGAAAAGAACTCTTTAACGTCAAAGTGAAAACAGATCTCTGTAAAGTGGTCTAAATTAATTACAAATATAATTAATAAAATAACTGATCACTTAAGTATTCACTACCTTCAAGTCAGTATTAAGCAGACTCACCTTTGGAAGCCATGACAGTCTGAGTCTGTGACATTCTGTGAGAGTGTGTGTACAGGTCTCTAGCATATTGTCAAGGCCACTCTTCAATCGGACATAGTCCTAGTATCAGAAAGTACAAAGAGCGTGGTCATGCTGGAGCCTACTGTACCATTAATGTTGTCTTATTTTAATTTCTTATTTTGTCTTTTATTTTTCTTCTCTCCATTATGTAAAGCACTTTGAGCTACTTTTTGTATGAAAATGTGCTATATAAATAAATGTTGTTGTTGTTGTTGTTATTTGATTTTCATTTCATGTAACTTTCTTTTTGTTATCTTGTAAAGCACTTTGAGCTACATTGCCTGAAAGAAAATGTGCTATAAAAATAAAAGTGGTTGTTCTTGTTGTTGTAGTTGGTGCTGGAACCCAAGCTAAGGCTTGATCAGCATCAGTTGGGTTACATGGGTGACAGTGTCTGATGTTCAAAAGACCCAAAAAACTCCATGATCCCAGGTAACATCATTGATAATGTCTCCTAGCTTAACATCAATAGCTATTTTGTCACAATCAGCTTTGCACATCTGGACACTGCGGTTTTTCCACATTCTTCTTTATGAAACTGCTTAGGATCTGTCAGGTTGCATTGGGAATTGTGAGTTAATAGCTGTTTTCAACTCCAACCACACATTCTCAATTACTTTGAGATCTGGACTCCTGCATAGCCACTCCAGGACATTAATATTGTTTTTTAATCCATTCCAGTTTAGCTTTGGCTTTATGCTTGGGGTCCTTGTCTTGCTAGAAAAGAAATCTTCTACCAAGTTGTAAATTTCACGCACACAGTATCAGGATTTTCCAGTATTTTGCTGCATTCATTTTCCCCTCTACATTCACAAGCCTTCGTGGGTCTGTTGCAGAGAAGCATCCCTAACAGGTTTATGCAGCCGTCACTATGCTTCCCATTGGAGATGGAGTGTTTTTGAGAATGTGCAGTATGCCAAACATATCTTGATGGCCAAAAAACTCAACTTTAATCTCATCAGACAATAAAACCTTCTTCTGACTGACTTCAGTTTCCCATGTGCCTTCTGGCAACCTCTAGCTAAGATGTTGTATGCGTTTTTACTTTTCCCACCCTTCCATAAAGCTGCAACTTGTGAAGCACCTGGGACACTTGTTGCCTGAACAGTCTCTCTAATCTTATTCACTGCAGCTTGTAACTCCTACCATAGAGTTCTTGGTGGCTTCCCTCACTAGCCTTCTTCTTGCACAATCACTAATCTTTTTGTAGGCAGCCTTTTCTATGCAAATTTACAGCTGTTCCATGCTCTTTTCATTTCTTCATGACTGATTTAACTGGACTCCAAGGGTTATTCAATGACTTAGATATTTTCCTGTCTCCATCCCTTAACTTTTGGTTTTCAATCACCTTTTCACTGAGTTGCTTGGAATGTTATTTGTCTTCAGTGCATGGGTTAGCCTACCATATTGACTCACTACAAGTTGAACCATCCAGATACCTACAGGTACATTTATACTACAATCAGCTAAGCCCCCTGCCTACTGAAAGATGATTTCCACTGAACTAATTCTGTGACTTCTAAAAACAACTGGCTGAACCAGTGATGATTTATTGGTGTCATACTAAAGGGGGTGAATACTTATGAAATTAATTGCATTGTGTTTTATATTTAAAATTAATATAGACTACTTTTTAGAGATCTGTTTTGCTTTGACATTATAGAATTTTTTCCTGCTGACTACTGTAAAAAAATCTGAATTAAATGCATTGTGATTTAATGTTGTATAATGATAAAATGGGAAAACGTCCAAGGAGGTGAATATTTTCATAGGCACTGTAATGTGGTCAGTTATGAACAAGTTTTTTTTAATTGCTAATAAATATGATAATAATGTAATTAAGATCAGCTTTACCGTTACAATTCACGAGAGCTTGGCCGTCACTCCATCCCTTAACCTTTTCATCTTTCTGAGTTGGATATAACTGAGGTTTTTAGGCCCAGGAAAAAATTATAATAATAATCAGGTCTCCTCCTTTATTAAATGGGTATGTTTATTAGGTTAAATTAACTCAATAAATTAGTAGCTTGACTAAGTGTAGGTGCATTGGCAAAACTCCATTTCTACTTAGCTGCCACCAGCTTAGTTCCCAATACTATACCAGTATAGAAGAAGAAGAAAAACAATAATAATTAAATCAATCTTTATTTTATATAACACATTTCACATACTTCCCTATAACAATGTGGTTGATAAAGCAAACAAGAATAGAGGAAACAAAATCAACAGAACCATCCATCCATTATCCAACACGCTATAGCCTAACTACAGGGTCTGCTGGAGCCAATCCCAGCCAACACAGGGCGCAAGGCAGGAAACAAACCCCGGGCAGGGCGCCAGCCCACCGCAGAAATCAACAGAACAACATTCCTAATTTCTAACTAATTAAGAGTAATGGAAGGACGGAACCATTCTAGCAGAACTGGGGAATAGGCAGGACCATGGATGGGGAAGCAGTTCATTACAGAGCTTACTCACTCACTCACTCACTCACTCACTCACTTACACACACACACACACACACACACGCACGCACACGCACGCACACACACACACACACACACACACACACAGGGGGCCAATTTAGAACTACTAGTGAACCTACCAGGCACTGCTTTATGGACATGGCAAAAAAAAAATGGCCAGGAGAAATCCCAGCAGGTAATGACCAGGTGCAGGATTTGAATCCATTGTTGATGGATCTGTGAGGCAGCAGTTCTGCCCATTGTTTGACACAGTACTGTGCTGAACTAATGAGGTAACTGTAGGCCAGAAAAACTGAAGTGAAACTCAACCTCGACTTCTTTGCCTCTAGGCATTTCTTTCAGTCCAGTAGCAAGTACAGCTCATTCCCAATCAACTCACACTGACCACACAGGCTAGAGGTGCTAAAGTTCAATCCCGGAGGGCCACTGTGGTTGAAGGTTTTGTTCCAGCCTAAATGCTTCATTAGAAGCAAATCCTTACTGATTACAGAACATGTCTTCTAGTTGTTTGGCGTATTAGCACTTTCATTCTGCTGCGTCAGGCCATTCTTACATTGTACGTTTATCTTGTCAGAGAAAGTCATCTAAGTTATTCATGATCCAAAACAGATTATTAATTCTGAGTCATTCACTTTTCTCTCTTCCATTTCTTTCCAATATTGTATCAGAACAAATACTTCATCACAAATATGCACAGGAGCAAATGGACCAAGTTAGTTTCCATTGTCATTTGCATTTTATTGTTAACTAGCTCCACTTAATAATAATAATAATTCTTTGCATTTATATAGCGCTTTTCTCACTACTCAAAGTGCTCAGCAATTGCAGGTTAAGGGCCTTGCTGAAGGGCCCAACAGAGCAGAGTCCCTTTTGGCATTTACGGGATTCGAACCAGCAACCTTCCGATTGCCAGTGCATATCCCTAGCCTCAGAGCCACCACTCCGTCCTACACTTACCTCTCCAAGACAAGTAGTAGAACAAATGGTAACACTTTACTATAGGTGCTACAAAAATACATCTATTACTCATTTACTCTTATATAACGAGACATTCAGAAGCGGTTCTTTGGGTTTCCATAACACTTACAAAGCATCAGTGAAGTGTTTATTCAGCTCTGCAATGTCACCTATTAACAAAACGTCACATTGGAGTCGTCTATGATGGCTTAACTGAGACACATTTCTCTTGATATTTCCTATTTAGTATAAGTTCTGTGAATCCTTTATTTTAATAAGGCATTTTACCATCATGTCAATGCGACACGCTGCATAGAGATGAATAACCAATTATATCTACTGAAGACCCAAAGAAATGTTTGTGAAGGTCTTGTTATATAAGATGAAATGAGTAATAGATCCATTTCGTAGTACCTAACTTGTTACGGATTAAATTTTAAAATATTTGACATCTGAAATCGCTTGCCTTATGTGTACCCTCACCATTCATCCTATACCTTTCTTTGATATCCTTGTATGTCTCAATCTGTCTTGTCCAGTGCTTCCTCTCTAGATCACACTCCCATTAATCCTGCTTCTCAGATTGTTGTTATTTCAAGATGCTTTGCTCGCTTCCTGTCCTTTTTGACCATCACCAATGTTAGCCGGGCCACCCATTACCCACTGTGAAATCTTCATTTGTATTCTTATGAACACTAACCATCTTTAAAGGTGTCTCAAGTTGTACCTCATTAGTATTTAGCAATCTAACATTGCTCAGTAAGTTATTTGATTTCAAATTGTTTATTCAAATTGTTGTTGAAATGATCCATTTTAACTCTTTTTGTAAAAAAATAAACTTGTCATAATCAGCAGTTGAATTTTGCACCCCTAAATTATTGTTACCTTTGAGACAACACAGCCAAACTGACCAATGAGATTAGTTGGAGGAAGTGGGCACACACAAACACACAAACAGTAGTATTTTATTATATAGTAGAAGACTGGAAGCTAATTAGGAAAACAAGAAGCATTTAAAAAAATGAGTGCAACTGTTTAAGACCAAAAGAGAAAATGATGGATTGTGAATCTTAACAAGCATCATAACAAAAATAAAGAACACAAATGTTGCCAGAGCAATGTCTGGATTCTTATTAATAAACAGAAATGTGCAGCTGTGAGTACCCACAATCAGTTCTGAATTTTCACTTCCAGGTATTAGTCAAGGCTGGTGCAGTAATAGCATTGAAATCTATACATCGATGTAATCACAATCAAATTAAAGTAAAACATGTTGTAATATCCCTTACCTATTCTGTTTCTCTTCTCAGTACTCAAGTGTGGCACTTGGTGCTACGGGCCACCTGCCAAGTTGTTTTGCCTGCGTAAAGTAAAGTCATCCCTGATGGAGGATCACAGGAATTGTGGGGTAGAGGGGTCCTTTCATTGGATTGGCTGGCCCAGCGCTGTCTCGGCTGTAGAATGGCCAATAGATAGATAGATAGATAGATAGATAGATAGATAGATAGATAGATAGATAGATAGATAGATAGATAGATAGATAGATAGATAGTAGCATAGGGTGGGGGGGGCTCCTCACTCTGTCAGTGGAGCAGGACAGTCACAGCAGTCTGTCGCTGAAGCCGCTCCTCTGTCTGGAGATGATACTGTTTAGTGGATGCAGTGGATTCTCCATGATTGACAGGAGCCTACTCAGTGCCCGTCGCTCTGCCACAGATGTCAAACTGTTCAGCTCCATGCCAACATTAGAGTCTGCCTTCCTCACCAGTTTGTCCAAGCGTGAGGCAAATGGGGGAGGCAGCTTGATGGCTGAGGTCTCCAGGACTCTAAACAAATCCAAATCATATTATGTGATATCATCTACTGTTAAATTCTGCTCCGTATTTGTAAAATTTTTATTTTTATACTGTATTGAGAATGTGTTCTGTTTTGTGTATTGTATTGTATTGACCCCCTTCTTTTTGACACCCACTGCACACCCAATCTACCTGGAAAGGGGTCTCTCTTTGAACTGCCTTTCCTAAGGTTTCTTCCATTTTTACCCTGCAAGGTTTTTTTGGGAGTTTTTCCTTGTCTTCTTAGAGAGTCAAGGCTGGGGGGCTGTCAAGAGGCAGGGCCTGTTAAAGCCCATTTCAGCATTTCTTGTGTGATTTTGGGCTATACAAAACTAAATTGTATTGTATTGTAAAATGTGTAATAGCCAGCCTAAGGTCATGTAAGAGTTAATTAATAAAGGCTCATGTCTGTACTTTTTTATTCTTCTAAATAACTAGAAAACTACCAATATTTATCAGCCCAAGGCTAAGAATGTGAAAACTTATTAATTGAATGTGTAGAGGTGACTAGGTGATGGTCACTTCCTGGGTTAGGTGGTCAGTGTGTCCTTTGAGTCAAGATAATAGTGACAAGAGATGGACAGTAAGTGATTATGTCTAATGAACATAAGGAAAAGCTGGTGGAAAAGGAAACCAAGAGATGAGGGACTTGTGTCTTAGGAGTCTGATAGTAATGAAAAAGGTGTAAAGCAAAGTTGCTTTGTGATAAGAATTGTAATAAATACAAGGCTTGGTCAGTCTAAGGGGATCACTTCATTGAACTGAGTCTGCGTTGTGCTGTACACAATAAAGTCTTATTCTGCATGATCATCCAGAGACTCCGAGAGTTTCTTTTTAAGTGAGAATTAGTATTTCTCCACAACAATAGCACTGTTGCCTTGCAACAAGGAGGCTGAAGTTCAAATCCTGGGTGCTCCTTGCATGATGTTTGCATGTTCTCCCAGTGTCTGCATTTCCTCCTGATGGTCTGGTTTTCTCCCACAGACATGCAGGTTAAGTGGATTGGCAATGCTATGGCCCTAGTGTGTGTGTGTCTGTCTGGGGATGGACTGGTCTGTCCAGCGATTGTTTGTGCCTTTCTCCCTAGGTTGGATTGGATAAGCTTCTGAACCCCCATGACTCTGCACAGGATAAAGCAGGTTTAGAAAATGGATGGATGGATATGCAGGTTAGGTGGATTGGTGATACTAAACTGGAGTGGGTGTGTGTTCACCTTGCTCTTCCTGCCTTCTTCCGGATGCTTGCTAGGGTAGGCTCCAGCTTCTCCATAACCATGCTCTGGATAAGCAGGTTTAGGGAATGGATGGAAGGTAGTGGTCACTCAGTCTGCATTTAATGAGTAATTTTTGAGGTTTGATTAAAAGCTGGAATGGGACCAAGCAGTAATCTCTGTCGAGGACTGTGTTCTGGTCTGGGTTGTCTTCAGTTTTTCCTTTCTTTTCTTCTCTCTACAATGCTATGTAAACTTTTCATGTGTGGACTGCCTGTTCCTTTTCCCAAAAACTGTAGGCACACAATGTAGCATATGAGTTCTAACTTCACTGTCCAGCTCTCAAAGTTCACTTTCAAATTTTGTTATTCACTTTCCTCGCACAGGCCACAAATAAGCTGGTAAGAATGGTTGCCAAGTTTAGTGGCCCTGCAGTGTTTGAGTGTTTCTATAAAATGTTTGCTGAAATGGGTTGGGAATCCATAGGAAATAGTATGGAGTGCACAGTACTAACTCCCTCTCACTCACTTCTGTAAAAAGTGCTCATAATTGAACAGATGAAAAGGAACCGTGGGTTTTATTTTGACATTTTGAAAAATCTCATAAAGCTCTACTAAGAATCTTTACACGGGATCCATGCGGCGTCTTATTATTGCGCTATGCAACGGCTGTAGACGCAGAGGCTATAACACAATTATCTAGTCATTTTAATCAAACGGGTCTGTACTTAATCTGATAGAGATTAACGATTTAGACACGGCGGGAGAAACAAACTCATTGGAAATGTATTTATTAATCCACAAACAGGCATTACAACAGCATGCGTCAAACAATTGAGGCGGCACGGTGGGGGCCCTTTGCTGCAGAAAATTCCTAATTTTTCATGTAAAGGATTTTAAAAAGAAGAAGAGGAAGAAAAAAGCAGGAATATAGCCAACGGCACTCCCACACCGATACCCACTGATAACACAATTAGCACCCGAGAATTAACAAGGGACCTGAATTTCCTCCAGTGTGCGTTTCGCAATGAAGACCTCGTAAGTGAAGTGTCAGTTCAATTAAGAGAGCAGACGGCGGTCTACGCAAGCAGCTACGACCAGAGCCAAGTGACACGTTCGTGCCAGCTGTCTGAAAGGGCAAGCTTTTCAAGCAGCGGAACACGTATTAGGATCGCTCTCTTAAAACAAATGTCAGACTAGAGTTAAATATTTAATACCGCGATTCAGTGCCAGAATAACTACAAAGTGATTTACAAAGACAACATGAATACAATAAAAAGTAACGCAAAACAAGAGAATTTATATGCAATGCAGGTTGTTCGATTTGTGTGCTCGCTTTGTAGTATCGAGCGCACCCCGGGGTGAAATGGTAGTGTAAAGCTCTCTATACATACATTTCAAAACTTTTTTTATTTTGGCTGTATCAAGTCCGAGGAGCTACACACATTGCTATAAGGAATCTAACATTTTTGCACGTTGTAAGAGGTCAAAGTCTAAACGCACCGCTGGATGAGATATCATTAACAAAATAAAAAAGGAGTCATCAGTTTTAGGTACGTGGAAGGAGGCCAGGGAAACTACGCTTTCGTCGGACAGACAATGACCCAGTGTGAAGCTGACCCAACTCCCATGACCATGACCAGATCTACCATCAGGGTGAGTTGCGGGTACACCCTGGGGCTCTGTTTGCATATACGAGAAAATAAACACGTCTGCTAGCAAGAAAAGTCCGAGCTTTCACTGACCCAGGCACTCACAGCACTCTGCTGTCCAGTACACATCCCTGGTCGTCTTCGATCCCCACGATTGTAAACCTACAGAATCTTTTAAAGAAAAACAATAGGAGTCGTGATTGGCTGATGTACCTTGGGCAAGATCAGAACAGGTGTCTATGTTGTCCTGCAGCAAAACAGAAAACGGGATGGTCATTCAAAACAGGAGCGAAAATAAAAAAGAGAGAGAATAAAAATAGGGTGTTTTCGTGGAAACTATAAATACATTTAAAAATTCACTAAAATAATGATTTGAACGAGTTGTAAATGCTGCCATTCAGACTAAAAAGTCCGACATTAGTCTTTTCCTGACCCGACTACTATCGCCGCTTCAAGCAACACTTTGCGCTCCGATTCTGTGGCGTCTTAATCTGAGCAACAGTATGGAGAATAACAGAACCACTCCGGGAATAAAACGCACCAAACCCGAACGAACTGTGTTTTATATATTTATTTGCGTAACTATGTGACCCCTTAATGCATCTTCTTTTGGCATCAAAGCGTCACTGGTCATTTAAAAATATTTAATCGATGTTCGTTAATTGCGCTATCAGACGAAAGCTGATCTCCCGCTGATGTGATGCTGCACTCATCAATTAGTTTGTTTTATTCATTCATTGAAATACACCCATGAACAAAAAGAAGGTGTCGTTGACCCGATACAAAGGTTGGGGTTGTTTCTTTTTTTCCACTTCAAAACCTGTACCTAATTTGTTATTGCCATATGTGGTGTTCAAAATGTATGAGTATGTATGTTTGTATGTATACGTGTGGCTAGTGAGGGGTGTTTGAGTTTCGACACCCAGGGGCCAGTGGGGGTCTTAATACGGTCTTGCTGGTGGCGTAAGTCAGTAATTCTAACCACAATGTCATCATGCCGTTGTAAATTGTGTTTAAAATGTAATCGAATTAAGGTTAACTGCACTGCACAAAATATCATTTTACTGAAAGGCACGCACTTGATTGGTAACGTGAAAAGCTCACATTTCATGCCTCCAGATGAGACAGATAAGTGAAAAATAATCATCCATCCATCTTCTAAACCCGGATAAACATATTAGAGGGGTGCGGAGACCGGAGCTTATATAAATAAATGCGACCTAAATATTTTACTTTTTTTTTCAAATTTTCTGAATCAATTTTTTCCAAGACAGGACCGCGACCATTCGAAGCATATCGGGCTTTCAGAAATGCAATTTCTCACTGATAAACCGCATCCTGCACACACTCACACTCCTTGCCAATTTGAAGCAGCGTGCTTACACCCATCCATCTATTCATCCATTACTGAACCTGTTTAATTTATGTGGGGTATGCAGGAACGCATCTCGGCGGTATCGAGCGCAAATCCATCGCAAGGCTCGCACTCTGCTACGTGGCCAGTTTAGAGTAGCTTTAACACACACACACACGTCCGAGTAAGGCGAGAAGAAGTTCTGCTGAGAAATTAACGTACAAACACCACATTGATAGCGCCCGGGCCAGGATTCGCAAATGAGGCACCACCACTGCGCAGCCATGCCGGGGAAGAATATGGCCTTATTTAACAAGCAGATATGAATGAATTTCGGTAACATTGTTGAAACGAACAATTAAGAGAACGAAATGCCTTTGTAATGTAAACAATCGATCTATCCTGTTACTCGGTCTGTTGTCTTGACGAAGTGTATATGGCATTCTGAATTACTTAAAAGGTGTATTTGTTCCATTTCATCGCCTTACTTCAATAACCCGAAAGCTTCAATAAATATGACAAATATTTTTCTTAAGTATTTATTCATCCCTGTAAACGCTATTTAGAGAAAGTGTTAAATATGTGTAAATCAGAAGTTAATTAGCATCATTTAAAGAATCAGCAGGAATAAAAGGCAGAAGAGGCAGTTGTTTCTCGAGGGCTCGCTAGTAATCGCACAGTTTATTGTTTTACTGAAGCACCCTTAACGACAACCCCATCTTCACAGCGAGATCCCGAGTGGCTGAGCGAATTAATTAAAAGCCTGACACCCTGCCGTGCGGAAGTGGTGCATTTTCTTTTGGAAAATTTGGCCGACACACCACAGTAAATGCGAGGGGTAAACAAACTCATCAGCTGCGACAAACAAAGAAAACAGAAACACTCCTCATTTACAATGCGAAGCCCGGAAAATGTAGCTCTCTTAATTTTGCCCGACGCAAGTTTGTGACTGTAGGTTCACTGAAGCGTTAATTGGATGAGTACCGCTGTGCCTTTATATTAGAAGGGCGACATTAAAAAAAAAAAAAAAAAAAGTAGAAAAAAGCCTGCAGGGATTTTTTGAAAGTTTAAAGTCTAATGCATCACGTTAACTTGAAGAAAGTTACCGTGCTCTTCGATTTTGGGTACAATGAAGTGTGGCAGCTGTGCATTTCGAAAATAAAGTAACGCTTTCGAATCCGGAAGGACTTTTTGTTTTCTTTGAAGAATCCCGGGGATAAGTAGTTTGGGAAATGGGCAAATAATGTCTCATGGCTGCATGCCCAGCTGTAGGCACCATTTGGAGTGAAACATAAAGTTGCGAGGCTTTACTTCTCCGCGCCCTAGAAAAAAAAAAAGTGCATTGCACCTATTGCCTGATGTTAATTGAAGGGTGATATGGCTTGGCGTTGTAGCACTGTCAACAAGAAGAAAAGGATCAGGAAATGCCGTTAACGCAGTGCCAGCATACAGACGCGATTTTTCCAAACTACTTTTGATGCCAGGAATGGAATCAGGTCGATGAATGCTGATGCTGAGATATGAACGATAAAAATCCCGTATCCCTGATCAGATGGGCGAAGAAGCAATTCGCTTGAGTGCGAAAGCGGTTTAAAACTATTGTTTGCAGTTCAAGCAAAAGACAAAACAATGCAGCTTAAGCAAAGATTCAGTCTCTCTTGGGGGGCCAGGTAATTCATTTGGCCAGATTGAGGTGGAGGCAGGGTGGGCGGGCCTATGAACCAGTGCCCCGCCCTCCTCCACTGCGATTGGTGTTGGGGGTGGCGATTGGCATGCAAGTTGTAAAAGGGGAGAGAAGCGATGTGATTGGATGCAGCTCTGCTCCACATTCCTCTTTCAGAGTAAGAGAGGGCATTCTTAGAAATGCTACCTACAGAGATGGTGTTGAGATCTTTGAGAAAGTAGCAGCTGCAGCGGTGCCTTTGAAAGAGTGGCAGTTTAAAGGCAGACGTCTCAAGACCAGAGTGGACACAGGATCACTGCAACAACATATGTATACAGCTGCACAGGCTCACCTCAACTTGTTCTTTAACTGGTATCAACAGAACCCTAGTTTTATTTATTTTTTTATTTTTCCAATTTTTCTGTGAGCAGAATGAAGGGCATACATTGCTTTACTTCAAACCTTCTGTGGAGCTGCATGTCATCACTTCTGGTGCTCTCCTTTACCTTCCTGTCCTTCTCCAGGGCATCTGAATATGAGTATCTCAGCTGGCCAGCAGATTTTTTCCCTGCATCCCGGGTCTATGGTAAGCGGCCTCAGTGTGTGGAAATTCCAGATGACCTAAAGCTTTGCCAAGGGGTAGGATACAAGCTGATGCTCCTACCTAACTTGTTGGATCATGAGACTATGTCTGAAGCCAAGCAGCAGGCAAGCAGCTGGGTCCCACTGGTCCACAAGAACTGCCACCCGGGCACACAAGTTTTCCTCTGCTCCCTGTTTGCACCCGTCTGCCTTGAGCGACAGATCTACCCTTGCCGTTGGCTGTGTGAAGCTGTCCGGGATGGCTGCACACCCATCATGCAGGCATTTGGTTTCCCATGGCCAGAGATGCTGGCTTGTGATCAGTTCCCTCAAGATGATGTCTGCATTGCCATGAATCCCACAAATGCCACTGAGAAACCAAAGGTGCAAGGTAATCCAGTTTCTTTCTTTTTGTCTTAATAGGACGTCCCAGAAGGGTTGACACAGGATATTGTTATTTCTTGAATTGAGGTAAAATTAATCTGTATAACGAGAAAGGAAATATAAAATATGGTTTGAATTTGAACAACTGAGAAGGATCAAGATTATTTTGTGTAAATTCTACTGAGTCTAAAGTTTTTAAGTGCCTTTTTATGTCTATGAAAATGAATAACTTGTAACATAAAGCAAGAAATGAAAGAGCAGGGTGTTAATTTCTACATTTTTTCATCAAGCAAGCAGTAAAAAGTAAATTCCTCTAGAGCAGGAAAACTTGGCACGTTCTTTTGCAAAAAAAATGGAATGCATTACAGAGCTGGATTACCCAGCAGAAATATGAAGTTGGTTTATCTCCAGTAAAAACAGCAAAATATGGAGATGTAGTAACCAGCAATCAGCCTGGCTGCTGCAAGCTTAAACCTGATTAGGGAGATGAGACTTTCAGGTCCAGAGACAAGCTGATGGCATACAAGTGATGCCGCCGTGTTCGAGCCCTCTGTCCAGATTGCACAAATTTACCCAATGTGCTGCGAGTTTACACTTAACTGACAATTGGTGGGGACTGACACTGAATTGATGATTGACACTGAAAAGCTTTATTTGGGAGGAGAATTCAAATCAGTACATATAAAAAAGGCTATGACCACCAACAGTGATCCATTAGGTGATAAACGGGACTTAAATTTGGTTTATGATGCAAAGACTCTTCTTGCTAGTGATGCTCCTTTGAGTACCCACACAAGTAGGCGACAACATTGGACATTCTGCTAAAAGGGGCCTGCAAAGCTGGTTATTTGTGGGGGTCCCTCCCTGGGGGGCTCAAGAAGGATGTAGTTTGAATTGAAGTTATGCCTTTTGCCACTTATTCAGTCCTTTTTCTTTTAAGCACCTTGACGTACATCTTCTTTTTTTCCGGCTGCTCCTGTTAGGGGTTGCCCCAGCAGATCATCTTTTTCCATATTTTCCTGTCCTCTGTATCTTGCTCTGTCACCTTGAGCTACATAAATGTATTATTATTATTATTACTAAGGAGAGTTATGAGTAAACTTTTTCAGGCTTTTAGATCTGCCTTGTTTAAATCCAGAGTTGTCTTTGCCCTTTGGCCACAGCTCATACATGTGATATTACTTTACTTATTTGATACGGGTATTTGACCCATTGCTTTATTCTTCAATAGGGTAATGTTGTTTTGGTGTGTGGGTGGCATGATGGCACAGTGGTTAGTGATGCTGCCTCACAGTATTAAGGATCTGGGTTCAGTTCCTGCTTCTGTCATATTCTGTGTGGAGTCAGCATTATCTACACTTCTAGGATATCCTAGGCTCCTTTCAAAACCGCAAAAAGTTGCATATTAGAGCAGTTAACATCGCATTCTTTAGCCTGCTTAATCAAATTCAGGATGGTGAGGTGACGGAGCCTAATCCTACATGTTTGGGTGCAAGGGTGCAACCAGTCTATCACAGATGCTAGATTAGTTATCAGCTCTGAATTAGCCTGGGGTAAATGAGTGTGTATTGGAGTTAAGTGGCTCCCTGCTTTGGAGTCTGAAGCTTATACTTAAGATTCTGGCTTTCTTTGATTATGTGATGGAAAAAGTGGATTCATAAAGTGCTATTATTGTCTACGTTTCATTTGCCGTCTGTGAAAGGTGCAATATCAAATAAATTCTAAATGGTTAGAAAAATAAAAAAGTAGCAGACCACAACCCCTAACATCATGTTACAGCCTAACAGCAAAATCTAACAGAATATTCAGAAATAGCCGAAATGAACTTTCTATTCAGATCGAAATCTTTTCTTGTTTTTGACCTTTGTCTGCACATCACTTAGTGAATTGGTCTGTGCTTTGCATTGTCTCTGAAGTCTGGTGTGTCCCTAGTCCACTGTCATGATGCTAGTTCAGTCTGTTGGGTGACCTTTTGGAGTGTCCTCAGAAATGATGAAACAAGGCGTTTCACTGTTCGACACAAGTTGAGATGTGTCTCATAAAGCCAGAGGCCATTAGCAAGTGGCAACACAATGCAAAGCCTTCAAAAAATGTTCCACCAGCAGGTTTGTTGTAAAGCAATTTGTTACCTTTCAAAAGAGTATTCAAAATAGTATAATGTAAGGGTGCAGAGTTTCAATGTTATATTAACCCAGCTAAATTAAGAAGTCTACTTGTTGGAGCCAGCAACTGCTTCCATCTTTCTTCTTGTATATAAATTAGCAAATTCAGAAAATCAAATAACATAGTTGTGTAATTAAACATATTTAAAATGTATAGTTTTTGGATTCATTCAAAGTGATGACCACTTTTTGAACTTGGGTGCATTTGTAAGTAACAGGGGCAATAAAAATAATGCCAGTTTTTATCAAATGCCTACCATTAACCACCCTGTAAGCACTTCATTGTGCCTAAAACCTGTCCGCTTATTGCTTTATAAGAGTATTTGGGCAGTACAGTTGAAACAAATTTATGGTGCCTTTCAACAGAGTAAAAAATCTCAGGATTCTTTATGGTATAAGAAAAGTAACAATCGCTGGTTACATGATTAGCTCAGAGTGACTGGTGTGAACTGGCAATATTTTGCCTCAAAGTTCAATGGCTGTGTTCTACATCATCGGTCCATTTTCTGAATATGATCATCTGGTTAGTTTCACTAACTGACTGTGCAGCATCAGGCACAAGGTAGGTGTCAGTATTGTAGAAGGCCCAGTAGGGGCTGAGGGTCTTGGTGGCTTTGTTTGTTATAACTAACTGTAGACCTCCCCACAGATATTTGTGTTCTCCAATAATACTGTTGAATGGAGTTTATTTTTTCTCTTCCTCTCTTCTATTGACAACTGGCTGTATCATTTACTTATTCAATATTTTTAATAATTATAAAGTGATATAATTTATTTCCATTAATCATTAAAATTTGGCAGATTTCAGGGTTATTTGTGTGTCAGTGTGTCTAAATGTTATGATAGTTTAGCAAATTGCTATCAATACGTTATACTTTAGTGCATGTGTTCAGTGCAGCACTTGGCTGGATTGCAGATCTATTAATAATATAGTCACTCGCCCATAACACACTAATTTACACTTACCAGTCAACCCAAGAATGCCTTTGGATTGTCTGGGAAAACTTGTGTCCTTGGAGCAAACCTATGATCACAGTTAAATCGTGGCAATTCCCATCAGAAAGGGTACAGACTTTGTGAGTTGTTAAGGCTATTCTCTGCATGGCTGTGTCCCTCTGATCTAATTCTAACTGACTCTTATTATTTCCTTTATCTTATGTTTGACCCAATTTATTGTCAAGGATGGGGGATACCATCCAGATAAGAATAAGTGTTGAATGGGATATTAGTGTATTTCTGGGCACATTAAGACAATATATTGATGCCGTCTGAACCAGCTCCATGATTGAATTCACATAAATGAAAGGAGAACATTAGTGGGAAGTGACATCCTTCACATCTTCTATACTGTAACTCTGTGATAGCCAGTGTGATTTTCTACGCTGTGGTGTGCTGGGCTGGTAACATCAGTTCAAGAGAGGCCCATGAAATCAACAAGCAAATCAACAATTAAAAGGGCAGGCTCAGTTATAGGATGCACTCTGGACCCCCTAGAGGTAGAGGAGAAAATTAAAACAAAACTGAGTACCATTATGAAGAATGCTGCACATCCTCTTCATGACACACTAATGCTGAGGACTTTCATTCAACAAATCATTCAGCAGAAGTGTGTCAATAAATGCTATTCGGGCTCCTTTATACCAACAGCAATACATCTGCATAATGCCTCACTGGGACTGGGACAGTCAAGTCAGAACTTTTCTTTCTTTTTAATTTTCTTGCTTTATAGTCATTCTGGTGTGTGTTCAGACCAAAGTATGAGTATGTAATTATTTATATACTGTATATTACTAGATACTTACATATCTAATTATTTATGCATCATTTATTAAAAAAAGCCTCTGTAAAAAGTCAAATTTTCCCTAGGGAACAAGTAAAGTTCTATCAATTAATCAAAAGACATTGAAACTAAACCTAGAGCACAATGTTTATGAGGTGATAATAATTATAGTTGTGTTGCCACAAAGCAGCAAATCTTAAATCTATAACACAGAGTTAGTAGTTTGTTGGGCATAACCCACCTTCACACATATTCTCCATTCCAATATGTCTTATGTAATCCGATAGCAGTGTGTGGTATGAATCAGGCAGGCCGGCATTTCTAGAGATAGTGTTCAACTAAACACTGAAATAATCAATGTGACATAATAACTAGTGCTTAGTGTCCCAAAGCAGCGGTTATCATGGGCTTTTTACATACAACTGTTTCAAAGATTTTCTGAGAGTGGGATGAAAAGTAAAACGAACAAAAAAAACTACTGGTGAAAGGCAGTCTTGTGTATGAAGACATCTAATGGATCAGAAGAGCCAAAGAAGAATGACAAGAATTGTAGAAGCAAACAGACAGGCCACAAGCAGGAAAATCACAACTAAATTAACTAAATTGTGAATTTCCCATTGGGATTAATAAAGTATCTATCTATCTATCTATCTATCTATCTATCTATCTATCTATCTATCTATCTATCTATCTAAAATCAACAGTGGTGTGCAGAATATTTTCCCAGAATGCACTACTTATTGGACTGTGTAATAAATGGGTTATTCAAGAGCCAAAGATCATGTCAGGTGCCGCTATTGTCCGCAATAAACAAGAAATTGTGTCTCTAGTGAACACAGGAGCAAACCGGATCATTGAGTAGTGCAAAATGTTGCTTGATTGGACAAGTTCAGGTTCATTTTGCATTATGCTGATGAAAGAATTAGAATATGGCACAGGTAACATGAGTCCATGGTGACATCCTGTTTGGTGTCAACAGTAAAGGCCAGATGTGGTAGTGTTAACAGTATGAGGAATGTTTACATGGCACACATTAGGGTCTTGATGCACATTTAACAGTAAGGTGTATCTGAACATCACTGCTGACCAAGTTCATCTGTTTGTGGCTACACACTTGGATTGACACTTCTAGCATGATAAATGTACCATGTCACTCCTATACATCATCAATGAACGAGTCCATAAACATGATAATAAGTTTCTGTTGTTTCAGAGACCTACATAGTCCCCATACCTCAACCCCATCAGTCATCTTTGGTTTGGGATGAAAAGGGCTGTTCATACAAGGACGGGAGGCGGTAGTCAGTTTGAAACTGTGCAATGAAGTTATCTTCACAATACAGAACATTCCTATAACAATGCATTTAGCATCTTCTAGAATGTCTGCTGTTCTAAAGGTCAGAGGAGACACAACACAAATCTAGATAGGTGTATGTAATAAACTGTATGCAATTGCTTTAATGGCAAACATGGTCACAAGACATTAAACAAGACATCTTTTAGAGATACATATTGAAGAAAAATTAGTGACACCTTTTATTGGCTAACTAAAAACTTTTTAGTTACCCAATAAAAGGTGTCATTTTGCTTGGCTTTTCTCTACATTCATAATGGCTAACACGGTACAACACCCTAGTACTACAGAAAAATTAGTGAAATACTTCTTCAGTTTAGTCTTGGGACTAAGCTGATAATGCCATTTTGTTATTTTTTACTTCATGTGTAAAATTGTGAAAAAGTGTTCTATACAGTATTAAAATGGTACACTCTGTAAAAAGATCATCAGCATAATTTCTTATTTGCTTTTTCTGGTGAGGGCTGCAGTAGGAGCACACCAGCCTGAGCTGACTAGGACCCCCCTATCTTAACAACAAAAACTTTTATTTCTATACCACATTTTCATACACAGAATATACAGTAGCATATAGTGTTTTACCATATGTCACAGACATAGTTACAAGAAAAGAAAAATAAATTATAAAATAATAAATGAACAAGTAATAAAAATCAATACAAGCTTAATAACAAAGATATATAACTTTTTAGCAAAATCCAATCTAATATATAATATTGTATTCCAAGTCTCCAAAGATGAGACCGATCTATGCTCAAATGACTGGAGAACAGAAAAAAACACAATAAACTCCAGCTTAACAATCTGCAGGGATTCCAAGGGCAAAAGACCGCCCAGCCTCCACTGGGAATTCTACTTAACATAGATGTCATTAAGTCATTCCTCATTGTTTCCAGGCCTTGCCCCAGAGGATTCACTGCAGTGGACAGCTCAGGCACCTGCCTTCATTTGAGCATCACAGGTGGCTGCACAGTGCTTCTATTGGGGAGGGGGTGGGGTTGAGGGTTTTGAAAATGCCACTGCAGAGAAAAGTAGTGATTAATAATGATTGCAAATCCCTGAAGAATATGATAATTCTATGAATGCATATTCTGAGTAAAACTAAAATATAGCTACTGTATGCAAAAGCCAAACTAAAAAATAAATACCTGCTCCATGACTTCCTGAGGAATACCAAGATGATCCCAGGACAGTCGAGTGTCATGATCCCTTCCAAGCATCCTGGGTCTGCCTCTCTGTGTTCTCCCAATAGCCTTTGCCTTGTACACCTCCTAACTACATGCCCACACCACCTCAACTAGCTCCTCTTGGGAGAAGTAGCAGTTGACCTCTGAGGTTTTTCCATATAGACGGGTGCTATATGAATTGTTTTTTGTTTTTTTTAATTCAGAGAAAAAATTAAGCTTTGATCAAAGGATCATGTATCTGGATTCTATAATTTTGAGGCTAAATTCTCACAAATAAGAAGCTGATAGGTTTACTGTAGGGCTGGCATGGTGGTACAGTGATTAGCATTGCTACACCACTAAAAGCCTGCTTTGTAATCCCTGATTTACCCCAATTGAGAATCACTAGGAACTGCAAAGGAGGTCTCATGGCCTTCAAGGCTGGAAACATCTCTTTATGGGTTGCCACATTCAACCAAATTCACTCATATTTGAAGGAAAATCTTCAAGCAAAACACAACCAGGGGCAGCAGTGGTCTTAGTCATTGTCAGAATGAACATTGTTATTCATGATGATAATCCTTTCTACTGTTGCATGGCCAGTGCAGTTTGAGACAACTCATAGAGAAGCATCGTGGAAGGTTTGTATATGGTGTTATTGATTTGGAGAAGGCTTATGATTGAATGCCATGTCTGGAGGTGCATGAGAGAGAAAGAAGTACCAGAGAATTCTGTCAGGATTGTCCAGGATATATATGAGTGAGTGAGAACTCAGGTTGAAAACAGTATTGGGGTAACAGACAAGATCCCAGTTACAGCAGATCTGCCCCAGGGATCTTCTTTAATCCTTACCTTTTTGATTTGGTCATGGATGTGTTGAATCACGTGATAAAAGACCAATTCCCCCTGGTGCAAGCTTTTTGCTGATGACATTGTGTTGTGTAGCAACAGAAATGAGGATTTGGAGTAGAAGTTGGAAGAATGGTGAAGGGCTTTGGAAGATAGAGGGTTGAAGATAAATAAGAAGAAGACCGAATATATGAGGTTTAATGATGATCAGGACTCAAAACTTAGCCCATATGGAAAGCTACTGAAAAGAATGGATACATTTAAATATTTAGGACCAGTGGTGGCCCACGGTGGAAAATTAGATGCAGAGATAGCCCATAGAGTCCGATGTGAATGGAACAATTGGAAGAAGGTATTAGGAGTATTGTGTGATCAGAGAATTAAGGCAAAGGTTTAAAGCATGTTTTTTTAAGAAAGTGGAAATGATGTATGAGCTGAGACAGGGGCAGTAAATGGAGTGTAGGAGAAGAAGTTAGCCATGGCAGAAATGAGAATATTGAGATGAATGTGTAGAGTTACAAAAAAGTTCAGAATTGGAAACAAAAACTTCAGAGGTACAACAAAAGTGGGAGAGATATCTAAGAAAGTACAGGAAAGTAGGTTGAAGTGGTATGGACATGCCATGAGGAGAGACAATGAATATGTGGGCGAAAGAGTGTTGGGAAGTGGGAAAGAGAAGCAAGGGAGGCCAAAGAGGAGGTGGATGGATAAAATAAAAGAAGATCTGAATGAAAAGTGCAGGACCAAGCTGTATGGAAAAGGTTGATCAAGCACATTGACCCCACATAGAAGTGGGAAAAGAGGAAGAAGAAGATTGTATGGCCAGTGCAATGAGATTTAATATCTTAGCTATTGGAGTATAAATCAGGAGATTGCTGGTTCAGCTTCACTGTGACTGATCTCTGGTATTCACATTTTCTGTCACTCTTCAGAATGTAGAAATATACAAGCAGTAATACTGCACAAAATGCAAAATGTGCCATATAAATAATGGACTAATAGTGGCTCACTACTTAATTCAAGGTAAAGTATGATGTCACAGGGGAATCATTTGAACTGAAGCAAAATGCCAAAGTAAGGAAATTTTAGTGTCCAAGTGACCTGCTCTGTGCAAGAACATGACGTAAGTTGTTTTGTTTTCTATATCCCTATAGTAGGGTATGACAATCTTTGGATATATTGATATGTATCCCTAATTTTTACATAAATAATATTGGCATTTATTAATATTACCTGAAACTCTGAGCAACACAAAAGGTTTACAAAAGATACTTTTATACAAAGTATAAAAAAGATACTTTTACAATCGTCTCCATTTTCACCTTTCGTCCACTCTATATTCCAAAAGAGCGGGCACAGAAGAGTTTCTTTCCAATGCACTTGATTTGTTGTTTACTTGTATGCATTTAAATTATGTTTTGTATGGTATGAATGCAGCATACATGCACAAAAAGGCAAATAATTTACCGCTCACTGCAGTTTTGTGATAAAATCTCATGGACGGCGGTGTCACACCTCTTCAAGAATTTTTATAATGATGCGTGCATGCCCAGTGTAGGTGAACATCTACTGTATGTCATATGCATTTTCAGTCATGTTAGCATGGACAGTGATACTTTTGTAAATGGGGATGGGGATCATTTGTTTATAAAACACAGTTTTTAAATAAAAATGTAGTAGTGTGGATGTAGCATAAATCTGCCAGTTTAGGTGCAGTTTGGAGTTTGCATTGCTTTATGTTATTGTACTTGTATCAATGTAAATAATCAAATAATCAAATTAACATTCAGTGATTGCATTGTGTGAGCTATTTCTGAAAATTAATTTATCCATTTCTTAATTACCCTAATGCTTCCATTACTCATCTTGGGTCATATCTGTGCTCACTGTAAAGAGAAATCCTTGCAGGGTTTCTGTGGAGAAGACACAGTTTTACATGACCGAGGATGTGAGCTGTAAGTACGACCACCTTGCGGCCTTTGGTAAGCCTGTGTCACTGGGTAAGCCCTGATTTAGTTGGTCACTGAATCTGCTAGTGCTCCACTTGTATACATGGGAACATAATTTTAGTTGTATTTTTTTTTCTATGAGCATGAATAAAAGTATTGGCTAAATATAAAATGTGTCATGATCTCCATGACCAGACCCAAGTGTCTAAGTATGCAGACACATAACTTGAAATAGTGCACTGCTAAAGTGGGTCACATTAAGTGCGAGATGTTTCACTTTACTTGCGAACCTTTCTGAAGTTTAAAGTAAACTTTCCCAGTGTGGCAGCATTATTTTCAAGTTTTTTTTTCTTTTCTAAATGGATGGGTAACTGACTTGCTCAAGGACTCACAGTGAAAAAGTGGTGGAGACTGAAGCGGAAACCTTGTGGTTTAGAGTCCAACACCTCAGCCACTAGGCCACACTGCCTGCAGTTTAAACAGCAGACTGGCTGAATTTAAAGAGGAGCTTTCTAGAGGATTTACTCACAGGGCTTGCGTTGTTAAGTAGTTTTATTTTTTTTTTCCTCTTCAAAACAAGATGCAACACAGATTACATGCCCTGCCTATCAAATGCTAACGAGCCGTTTTCAATTTGCTGCAGCACCGAGAGCCAAGTGTACAACATCTCCTTTGTAACATGTGAGTGAGCTGGTTTGGTATGAATTCAGATGATTACATTGCACTGCCAACTCCTTTCAGATGCTTGGGGCTGCAGTAATTGTATCTGCTCTTCTGTCTGAACTAATATCTCAGAATCTGCTGACCTAATTAACCTCTTGTGAACCTAGCAGTAATAATGCATTCTCCTCAGAATTAAGATCTTGGTTTTAATTTTGGCTCTATTCTCACAGGTGGGTTTTAGGATTGAAATCAGAGTCCCATTTGAATGTATTCCAGTGTGGCATCAAATACCACATTCAGAACTCTGGAATTATTTCAAAAGGCCTCTAATTTAATGAATGTTCATCTTAGTAAGCTGCCTAGGCCACAAGAGGAGACACAAAATGTTTTGTGCAAGACAGCACATTGTGTATGCTAAGCGCACATGGGATATAGTTGTACCTTGTGCATTGTGTGTGCAAGTACAAAGAACAGCCAAAGATTCCTGCTTTGAAGATGCTGGTTTACCAAGTTTATACTGGTAGGGTGTCTAGACCAGATATGCTGGGATGTCACAGTTTTCGACAATAGAGTACATTTTCAAGGTTTTGTAGTGCACCTTCATTTGAACCAGACCTAGCCCAGTTTAAAACATGTTGTGAACCACTGGGGGCGCAAACAGCCACCCTAACCTCAATACAGAGAGGCAGGATGCTAATTGCCACACAGCACACACTTTTATTGTTCGGTGGGGAAGTGCTTTTTAATTTTGCTCCCCACTTCTCAGCACAATACAAATAATTCAAAGAGCTATAGCACAGTCCTCCTGTCTCGATTCTTCCACACAGGCTTTATCCTTCTTCCTCCTGACTCTGACCGATGAATACCGGCAGCTGGCCCCCTTTTATAGGACACCCGAGAGGACTCCAGGTGTCCAACAACCTTATTCCGGCAGCACTTCCTGGTATGGCAAGCCAAGGGGGCTGCCCTCTATCGGTCCAGGAGAGAAAATGTCCTGAAAAAGCTCTCTCCCCCAGTCCTTTCATTGTCGGGGCATCCCAGCTGAGTAAGGGGCTCAAGCCGTCCACCACAATGTTTAGACTCTCATTGTAGGGTTTGAAGACAGAATGAATTCAAACATGTTCAGTGTTTTCACTGTAGGTTGTATAGTGAGATATTTAGAGGTTTGCATGTTTAGGTTCAAAGGCTTGACACGTGATGAGACCTTCTAGACTTCTGCAATGGAAGTTATAGATCAGACACAGGATGACCGTCAAATGTGAGAACATAAGACTATAGGTTGTGTAGATCAGAACCATACTGACACGTTAAGGTCCAGTAAAGTACAAGGTTCCTTATATCTGTACAAATGCACAGTGTTGAGATGTTCCAGATTGCTACTTGGGGTTTGAACACCAAATCTTGAAGAACCATCTAAAGTTTTTAATTCTCAATATAGGTTTATAAACTAGACCTATAGTTTAGCTTGCAGTACAGCTACAGTATAGCTTCTGAGCATCTCACAATGGAGTTTTCAGAACAGAATAACAGAATATTAAAAGTTGCTATTGAGGAGCTGTATCAGATGTGTAGACCTGGCTTATCCTGAGAAATGTCCAACATAAGCTAATAATGAATCTGCGTTAGCACCCCACTGTAGGTTATGTAGACATTCCTACTGTGGCAAGTTCAGTGTTCCAATTAAGCTGAAAGAATTCTGTTCTGGTGTTTGTAGACTTGAATTGTATTGAGCTGTTTTGGGATTCTGTTGTGAGGCCTGTACACCACACATGGGCCAATAGCCACCCTTTAAGCAGTCAACTGATAACCCATTATTGAGTTTGAAGAACAGAACCACTTTGAGAAGTTCTACTATGAGTCCAGTTTTGAGATGTTTAAGGTTACCATTTTGTATTTACTGGAGTGAAGCCTAGCTTAAAAGGGTTAAGGGAATACTCTGCAGTCAATCAGAACCATTTTGAGATGTTCTGGGTATCTTCTTTTACTGTTTCAATAAGTTGCCTTGAATAAAGGCGTCCACAAAATATTAAGTAATAATAATATTAATAATAATAATGTAGACCCAGGCCAACTGAAATTTGTGTAAAGGCAGTATAATGAGGTTCACAGAGCAGAGAAGTTATGAGTTGTTCATGATTTGCACTCTGATTGTTTGTGAACCAGCTACAGACTCATAAAGGAATATTTCAAGCTTGAAACTCATAGTGACATAGTTAAGGTTTTCTCTTTTTGATTTGCACACCATAACTGTATCCTGTCTGTATAATACATTTACTTACAGTATATATTCCATGTTCAGTGCAAAGAAAATGTCCAAAATGATCGGAATCTTTAGAGCAGGTAACTCCATCTATGTGGGGTTTCTGTACTTCATAATTGACCATTTATGTAATGAACCATGTAAAGACTGCAGAAGGTGTCATCCAGCCTGATGTGCTGAAACTCCAATGTTCTATGGTTGGAGAAGCCTCAATTCACAATATGTTTAGAAAACGTTTCAAATGTGGAAGTACTAGCAATTCCCTACTTCAAGATTTTTCACTCATCTCTTGGTTCATTAGTTGCCTAAAGACCAAATCAAGTTTTATGTGTGGATGGTGGGGGACTTTAAAAACTTGGCTTCTGATCCCATTTTTATGTTTTGTTTTTGAATCACTGGTGGCAGGGTGAATGCTAAATTTAAATCCGAGGCTGAAGAATAGACCATAAAGATAAACATTATGTAACATTAGAGGTTACGGTGTGAATATTTAAAGTGGTTGTCTGGCCAGAAGATGTAATGATGAATGTTCCTGCAAAAAGTTGCACTTTGAAATGATGCAAACTGAGAAGTTTTGTTTGCTTCATTTGATCATAGTTTCAATGACCCTTATATAAAGAATATTCTTTTCAGGGTTCAGTTAAAGGGAGAAGTTTTCAGGTAAAGGGTTTTTTTTCCTTCTGGGCAGCATTATTTGCTTTAATTGAATGATTTGCTTGTTCAAAGCCAAAAATGCCATTACGGCTGGAATTGACCCTCAGGTCTCAAAGGACAGCATGATGTGCAGTTTGGCTGTTTCTCACATAACAGTAAAGGTAATTCAACCACCACCACCCCCCAAAAAAAAGAATAAAAGTAACATTGAGAGGGTTAAGTGTGCAGGGTCATGATGTGGAATGTTGGGTTCTGGATGGAGATCAACAACATTTTCAATTTTTAATGCAGTGTGGTTAGTAATGAACAGAAGAAGATAAAAAGAAAAGCCACTTTGTCCTTTGGGTTTGTCGTTCTGATGTAAATTGGTCTCACTCTGGTGGCTGGTTGTCTAATGTGGGCTCTCTGTCTGTCTTTAGAATATGTGTCCATTTGCTAAGGATGTTGGACAAATCCTAGTATAGGCTATGTTTCTAAGCTTGGTTGGAGACTTCGGTCTGTCTGAGCACGGCTTATTCTTTTCGGTTTCTCTAAACTTAGACAGCCTTCATTTTAAGCTTGGCAAAATCTTCCACCAGTCTGTTTATGCTCAGACTATGCATACCTGCTGAAGATTTCTGTCTGGCTGGCTACCAGTTGTGTTTTTCTTTTATCCCTTAGTCTCTTTATGTTTACATCTTCTCTGAGGCCTTTTTAATGGTGTGATTGTGTGGTTTTTGTTTTGCCCAGCCCATGTGTGTCTGTGCCAGTCTGTCTCTCTTTGCCTGCTTGACTTGTTAAGGGCGTTTCACTTTTTTGCTACTTGCTGTGTTCATGGTATTGTTGCTTTTCCCGAGTGCCATTCCAAGTATGATGATAGTGAAGTGGCGTTTAAGGAACATGTAATGGCCAGTTGGGCAGCAGCTTCCTCACCGCTATAGCCATATTTTACAAGAATGTGCTAAGAGAAAAGTAAATGGTGAAGAAAGCACATGGATGCAACTGATCAGGCTGCATCTTCAGTAAGAATTTTCTTTAAACTATCATCCACTGGGGTTAGACAGCTGCCTGAAAATCAGCAGTTGAGCTGATTACGCTCCTTTGGTTTTTCTCAAAACAACAAGACTGACATGTTGATCCGCTGAGACTGAAGGCTGGAAGCTAGAAAAACTTCCTTTGCGGCTCAGGGACTGTTCACACCTATGACTCAAACTGCCACTTCCAGGTGTGCCTTGCCAAAATGCATTGTGCATGTGTGAAGTTATCATGTCAGCTATGAAAATCTCAGGAACCACCAAAATCTCAAGTGAGATGATTTTCAAAGCAGACAAGTGGTGTTTGGGTCTTATTACACCTGCCCGGGCATCTGAAAACAGAAGCCCCATGCTAGTATTGGTGTGACATTAATGCTTGGGAAAGGAACTGCTGACCACTGATGTAGAATATCTAATAACTTATCTTAAAATATAGGAGCCAAAAAAAATTTTGATTAAGATGAGAAATCAAGGCTGCTTTCCATCATACCGCACTGCCATTTTTGGAGTGATAAGTCCATTCAACAACAACAACATTTATTTATATAGCACATTTTCATACAAACAATGTAGCTCAAAGTGCTTTACATGACGAAGAAAGAGAAAAAAGACAAAATAAATAATTAAAATTGGGGAACACTAATTAACATAGAATAAAAGTAAGGTCCGATGGCCAGGGAGGACAGAAAAAACAAAAAAAAAAAAACTCCAGATGGCTGGAGAAAAAAATAAAATCTGCAGGGGTTCCAGGCCACGAGACCACTCAGCCTACTCTAGGCATTCTACCTAACATAAATGACCTCAATCAGTCCTCATTGTATTCTGGGTTCTCATGGAAGAATTTAATGATGATGGTTATGTGAACTTCTGGCCTTTAATCCATCCGGTGCTTTGATTAGGTGGTGGTGGTGCAGATCGCCACCACAGAAAACTGGAAAAAGAACAGAAGAGAAAGTAGGGGTTAGTATGGATTTTGGAGCCACCATGAATAATAATGATAATTAACTGAATATACAGAGCATCAGGATTTAACTAAGATGAAGCTGTGAGAAAGCCATGTTAAAGTAATGTGTTTTCAGCAGTGTTTTAAAGTGCTCCACTGTATTAGCCTGGCGAATTGCTATTGGCAAGCTATTCCAGATTTTAGGTGCATAACAGCAGAAGGCCGCCTCACCACTTCTTTTATGTTTAGCTCTTGGATTTCTAAGCAGACACTCATTTGAAGATCTAAGGTTACGACTTGGAGTGTAAGGTGTAAGACGTTCCAAAATATAAGATGGAGCGAGATTATTTAAGGCTTTATAAATCATAAGCAGTATTTTAAAGTCAATTCTAAATGACACAGGTAACCAGTGTAGTGACATCAAAACTGGAATGATGTGCTCGGATTTTCGTTTCCGAGTTAAGATTCTAGCAGCTGTATTCTGCACTAGTTGCAATTGATTGATGTCTTTTTTGGGTAGTCCTGAGAGGAGTGCGTTACAGTAATCTAGCCAACAGAAAACAAAAGCGTGAACTAATTTTTTAGCATCTTGCAATGTTATAAGAGGTATAACTCTTGCTATATTTCTTAAGTGAAAAAATGCTGTCCTAGTCCTTTACCTCTGTCTTGACTTTTAATCCTAATGCATTGAGTTTATTTCTAATAACCTCATTATATCCATTATAGCCAATCACTAAAATTTCTGTTTTCTCTTTATTTAGTTTGAGAAAATTACTACTCATCTATTCGGAAACACAAGTGAGACATTGTGTCAGTGAATCAAGAGTGTCGGGGTCGTCAGGCGCTATTGATAAATACAGTTATGTGTCATCAGCATAGCTGTGGTAGTTCACGTTATGCCCCGAGATAATCTGACCTAACGGAAGCATGTACTGTAGATTGAAAAGAGCTGCGCACCCAGGATAGAGCCTTGTGGAACACCATATAGAATATCATGTGTCTTTGAAGTATAATTACCACAACTAAGAAAGAATTTTCTACCTGCCAGGTAGGACTCAAGCCAATTTAAGACACTGTCAGAGAGGCCCACCCATTAACTAAGGTGATTTCTAAGAATATTGTGATCAATGGTATCAAATGCGGCACTCAGATCTAAGAGGATGAGAACAAATAAACGGCCTATGTTTGTATTTACCCGCAAGTCATTTACTACTTTAACGAGTGCAGTTTCTATACTGTGATTTGTTCTGAAACCCGACTGAAACTTATCAAGAATAGCAAGTTTATTGAGGTGATCATTAAGCTGCATAATGACTTCCTTCTCTAGAATTTTACTTAAGAAAGGCAGTTTAGGAATAGGTCTAAAATTTTCAAAAGCAGAGGAGTCAAGATTATTTTTCTTCAGCAGGGGTTTAACTACAGCAGTCTTAAGACAGTCTGGGAAGATGGACTATGTTGTTGTATTCTCTTATTTTAACCTTCAATATCTCATATTGGATAATCAGTTTAGTTTTTCTCCATTTACGCTCAGCACTCTGGCATGTTCTCTTTAGATCAGACACTCTTTGGGTCTTCCATGGTATAACAATGCTAAAAGATTTTTTAACTATCTTTTCAGGTGCGATTATGTCAGCAGCAGCTCTCACCTTAGTATTAAAATGTTCCACCTTACTATTTACATTATTCTCACTATTGTAGTTAGCACTACAAACAGACTGGTTGCTTAGAATGTCTGTAAATTTTGAAGCTGCTGATGAATCAAAGAAGCATTTTTTAACAATATACTTCTCGTGAATATTTTCTTTCAGGTCAAATATATGAAAATTGTGAAGTCCATTCAATTTCTATTTCTGTCTTCATAGTATCTGCCAGAATTACTTCATAAGAAAGTTGGCAAACAAGAGACCAGTCAGTCCATCAAGTCCTTTTGTTTAACTAATGGCTAAGATGTCCCAAAAGCTCATCCAGATTTTTCTTAAAGGTTGTCAAGGTTTCTGCTTCAACTACATGACACAAATGTTCTGTTACATGTCCCAGATTCCCACAAGTCTTTGTGTTTAAAAAAAAAAAAAAAAAAGTGCTTCCTGGCTTCAGTTTTAAATGCACTTCACCTTAATTTCCACTGATGCCTTTGAGTACATGATTCACCGTTAAGCTGAAAGAATTTTTCTCAATCTACTTTATCAATGCCTCTGAGGATTTTAAATACCTGGATTAGGTCCCCACACAGTCTCCTTTGCTCGAGACTAAGCAGGTTTAATTCTCTGAACCTGTCAGAGTAGGACATGTTCTGAAGTCTTGGCATGCACTTGATAGCAGCCCTTGAAGTTGTGAAGAGGAGAGCAATGTCTTGCTTATACCATGGTGACCAGAACTGCACACAATACTCCAGATGCATTCTTATTAGTGAATTATATAGTTTGAGCATAACTTCCCTTGACTTAAATATGATATTTATGATAAAACAAAATTTTAATTGCTTCTGTTCATTGCTTAGTCAATGAAAATGTGTTGCATCAACATATACCTCTAAATCCTTTTCTGAGGTGGCTTCCTGTATGATGGTGTCTGCCATCTTGTATTTATAATTGATGTTTCTTCTTCCCACGTGCATTTTCCAGGTGTTCACCTAGTTGTGAAGGTTGTCCAGGTCTTTTTGCTGCCTCCTCAGTGCCTTCAGTCCCTCCAATTTTAGAATCAACTGTGAATTTGACAATTTCTGCTATACCAGAATAAATGTCAATATAATAAATATGAAAAGTAATGAACCAAGGACAGACCCCTGAAGGACTCCACTGATGACTTTGCTCCATGTGGAGCATTCTCCTCTCATCTGTACTCTCTGTCTCCTGCCGGTTAGCCAATTTGAGATCTTGGTAGCAGGTTTAACACCCAGAAGGGGTACCTCCTGTGTGGAATGTGCGTGCTCCCCCTGTGTTTGGGTGACATTCCTGTCACAGTGTAAAGACACTGCCAATTAGGCTGGTGAAGTGGAAGTAAATAATGTGGACCACCATACCCTTCAACTTTAGGCCTACTACTGGTAGGATTGACTTTAGCCTTTATGTATCTCTGGACTGGATAAATGAATGGATGATATTTTAAACTAATTCAAGTGGAAGGTGAGAGTGGGATGCTTTATATTTCTGGATTAAATCTATTGCTTTTGTGCTCTGAGTTAACAAGCTCACAGTTACTCTCACATGATTCACTTTGGAGAATTTATTAGTAAGGCATATATTAAAGTGTCATATAAAATAAAAAGACAAAGCAGATATAGTCATGGCCATTTCCATAAGAACACTGTAAACTTTGAGTATAACAATTAAATAGCAACCATAACCATAAGGATTATAAAAAGACAATGAGGGCTGTCAGCTCATCCAACAAACTTGTGTGCTAAGACCATGTTGGATTAGAAAGTTTTGTCTTGTCTTTTTATGAAGGTGAACAACATTTCATTGCCATTAGCATTACAGTATATGTGCGCTATTGAAAATTATGTTTATAGTTGTGAACGACCAGTATTTTCTCTTTTACAAACATCTTACTTGGTGTCTTCTCTCTGATGTTCTCACACACAATCGTGAACAGTCCTCTTTGTCAGGGCTTATCTGTTATTTATGAAAAACATGTAGTTATTCTACAGGGCACATTCCTTATTCTTTTTCATTTTTATAGCAACATTTGACATAATTAAGAGATCTGAGCAGGTCCTGAACTTGCCTGCTAATGTTGCTGAAGGACTTCTGATGGAGACATGATAATACACATACATAAGAACACAAGAAATTTGACAAACAAGAAGAGACCATTCAGTCCATCAAGCCAGTTTGTTTAGCTAATTGCTAATATTTCATCCAAATTTTTCTTAAAGGTTGTCATGGTTTCTTCTTCAAGTACATGTATTGGTAGTTTGTTCCAGAGTCGCACAACTGTTTACTTAAAGAAGTGCTTCCCGGTTTCAGTCTTAAATGTACTTTTGATGTCCTCCGGTAGTTGATTCACCCTTTAGCTGAAAGAATGTTGCTGGACCTACTTTATCAATGACTTTGATGATTTTTAAATACCTGGATTCGGTCCTCATGCAGTCTCCAGACTAAATAGGTTAAAAGCAGAGGAAGCTGCATGGGGACCAATCCAGGTATTTAAAATCCTGGTGATACAGTAGGTGCTCAGCCTGACAGATGAGGTAGACTGTTGGGACATTGTGGTAGTTCACGTGGAGCACACCAAGGTGCTCAGAGTGCTGCACTTTTTTGATGTTTAAGGATTCTTCTCAGAGGTTTGTGAGGGCTCACTGGTCAGAGGAAGTTAGCATTGTAGGTCCAGAAGTTGCCCACTTCAGTACACCATTAAAAAGTCTGCTGATTTCACAACTGGTTCAGCCACATATGATAATAGGTCTCTGAGCTTGGCTATGTCTATAATCTATTCATGGGTAGATATAAACAGCAGTACCTTATGGGTACTGGTCTCTTTTCTTTGTATTTAATGCAGTTTCTTTGTTTGTGTGTTCAAATGTTGTATGGTTCGTAATTTACTGTTAATACACATATTTATAATTATAATGGAAGTACTTTGAGCCTGTACACAATAAAGAGCATTATACAAAAATAAATAGAATTGAATCTTGCTTAGTTTGGATGTCTCCACTAATGAGTTAATACCTTGCTTGACTCTAAGAATGATCTTAGTGGAAACAAACACATGGCTGAACTACTGAAGGCCATTGGGATGTGAGATGTGCTGGTTCCTTGGTATAAACCAGTAGTTAAACATGGGCTGAAATATTTAACATAGCTTCTTTTTCTTTAATGCTACATCACAACGCTTTCCAGAATGCTAATTACATGGACCTTACTGCTAAAACAGAGTTAACATGAATGGAACACTTTCAGATTTTAACATTACCTTATTTAGTGTAAAGCAAGAGATGGCCCAGGAGTGTTAGACCTGTGCATTCACATACCCTCCAGTTTTTTTTCTGCCTTCTTCTGATGTTGGTAGGATAGACCATGGTCCCCTACATCCTTGAGTGGATTTGGCAATGAATAGAAGGATCTAAGATTCCTGTTTTGGAAATTGGTTGCTGCAAATGCAAAAATGATTATCAGACTCGACAGCTCTATGGCACACGCCAAAGATTTTCTATCAATTACATTTTTTAGCAGATTTAAAGTGAATAGTATGGTGTGCATGGTAATAATAATAATAATACTAATAATGCATTTTATTTATAGGAGCACTTTACATTAGCAGTAAATCTCAAAGTGCAACATAAAAAGATTAAACAAAGGCAAAGCAAGATAAAAACAGAGATAAAACAACAATAATTATAGCATTCTTGTTAATAAGCTTTCCTAAATAGAAAAGTCTTTAGCTGTTTTTTAAAACAGCCCACAATCTGCTGTGTTCTTAGGCTCTCTGGTAGGGCATTCTAGATCCGTGGAGCAGCCGCTGCAAAGGCTCGGTCTCCCATTGTATAAAGTTTGGTCACAGGGGGGTGAAGGCGGTAGGTATTTCTAAAATGGAGGTTTCTTGTAGTGGATTGTAGTATAAGGAGTTCTTTAAGATATTGTGGAGCATTTCCATGGAAACACTGGTGAGTAAACAAACAGAGTTTGTATTCGATACGGAGATGGATAGGGAGCCAATGAAGTGACCGAAGGATTGGTGAGATCTGTTCATATTTCTGCACTCTCATCAGGATTCTTGCAGCACTATATTGAATTTGTTGTAGCTTTTGAAGGCTCTTGTTGGGTACCCCGATGAGGAGTGCATTACAATAGTCCAGTCTGGATGAGACAAAGGCATGAACCAGCTTTTCAGCATCACAGAGGGAGAGGTAGGGACGGAGGTTGGCTATGTTTCGGAGATGAAGGAATGTAATTTTACAAAGGTGATAGATATGTATATCAAATGACAGATAGGAGTCTAACTTGACACCCAGCTTTGTAACAGAAGGGTAGAGGGTAATGGTAGGGTCAGAAAAGGAAATACAATTTACAGAGGAACGAAGTTGACGGGGGGTGCCAATTAAAAGAGCTTCAGTTTTGGTGCTGTTCAGCTTGAGGAAGTTCTTGGACATCCAGGCCTCAATCTCATCCAAGCAAGAGGAAAAAGTTTATGGAGGTGTTAGAGAAGTCGAATTCAGTCTCACATATTGCTGCGTATCATCGGCATAGCAATGGAATGAAACTCCATGCTTGCAGATGATGTGACCCAAGGGTAGTATATAGATATTAAAGAGGGTCGGCCCAAGGACTGATCCTTGTGGGACTCCACAGGTGACAGTGTGGGTATGAGATTTAGCATCCCCCAAGGCCACATACTGGTAATAAGACTTCAGTAAAACTGTACAAGCTACAGATGACTGAAGCAATTGTGTAACCATGCTTGAGATATAATAACAGAAATTATTATTGAAATAAAGATTAACTATGTAGCAAGCTGTTCAGATACTTAGTAGTTGCTGCTTTGGTTCAGTATTAGCACTCCAGTGTACTGATATTATTTTAATAAAGTGTTTAACATTTAAGGTCAATCTGTTTTGAGCCTGAACAGAGTATCTCTGGAAATTTGTACAGCGGAGTACTTAAACGATGGGATGGGGTTCTTTATGTTCTATTCCGTTTCCATTTCCTTAGTCAAAGTTTTCCATTCATTCTTCCTTCCTTCCTTTTTGTCATTTGCAGCACAGACCTTCTCTCAGGGGATGTGGAACTTTGTCTTTTTGCCCCATTACTGATGTGTACTCTGTGTAACTTTGCTGTCTCTTCAGCCTCTTCTGTTAAGCTCATTTCTGCTTCTGCATGTAAGTCCCTCAGTGTGATTCTGATAGGGTGGCTCTAGCTATAATGTGGAAATGGGCTTCTTACCGTCCTTCATCTGATTCTACAGTATCTGCTGGCATGCTGTTTTTAAAAATGTTAAGCATGTCTGGAAAAAATTACCACCAGCTCATACACCATTTTTATCACAGGATTTATTTCACTCTTAGATTGCATTTTTCACAAGGCCTAGATTCTGATCCACTTTGTAAAATTTGCTCACTTAACACTTAGGGAACTTTCTTGCATATGTTTCTGGGCACTCCTCCTGTGGCAGCTAACTTGTCATCTATTTCCTCTTATGCTGAAGCTATTCTGTTCCTTGGTCCCCTCAATTATTGCCTGTGGATTTCTCTGCTTTTTCCTTTTTGTACTTTTCATTAGTGAGTTGTTTCTTTGTGTTCAATTGCTGCCAAAATCTGTCTGGTCTCTAGGTGGAACAATCCGGCTAGTACCACTTTTTAAAACTTGGAAGTGTTCCTTTTTTAACTTAATTATGTTAGAGTTATCAGCATGATTCTTCTGATATTATGGTTTTTAAATTGGGAACATATTGCTTCATTGGTTAAAGAATACAATAAAGCAGAATATTTTTACCTTTATTCTGGATGAGAGTGCTTCAGAAGCAGTATGTGCAGTGATGTCTTACCTATTTCTTTTTGTTTAGGATGAGTGGGAGGGGAGGGAGTTGGCAGGTTATGATTCTGTTGTATGGTTGATCTTTTTCTTGATGTCATGTTATCTTTCTTATATCTGTTAACTAGCTCCACCTGCGTAGCAGTGAAACAAGACAGTGAGTAGGGCTCTGCCCGGCTCCCAACTCCTGACGTCATGCTTCCCCCTCCCCATAGCCTCTGTCTCGGATTAGCGTGAATATGTCGCTCCTGCAAGTGAACTATGATTCTTAGCATGATGAGATAATGTGCGGAATGTTCAAACAAACTATAGAAAAAAACCTGATGTAAATCCGTTAAGTAGTTCTCTCATTTGCTAGTTAAACAAAGGTAAGGTACATGCCCCGAGGCAGGTGTGTGAATGAGGAGGGCCCTGGTCCCTTCCCCTCCGCTCGCTGCGTGTCTCTTGGATTTGCGCAAATAAATCAGTACAGCAGGTGAACTATGATACATAGCGCAATAAGAGAAGTTGCAAAATCAACTGGAATGTTCAAGCAAATTATAGAAAAAAAACCCAATCTAAATCCATTAAGTAGTTCTTTCATGAAAAGCAGACAGACGCTGGATTTTATATAGAGAGAGGTGATTGTCTACCTTTTTTATTCATTTAATTAATCACTGCTTTTGGACTAATTAGATTCAGACAGAAAAAAATGTGTCTCACCTATAATTGGTCATTTTGTTGCCTGTCTCCATATATTCATTCATCAGTTATTAAACCCATTTGATCCACTCAGTGTTGCAAGGGCCAGGCCCTAACCCAGCTTTGGGTGTAAGACAGGAGTCAACCATGAACAGGGTGTCAGTCCATAACAGAGCACACTCATCCTGAGTAGTTAATGGCCACCCATTAGCCTTACACACAACGGTTTGGACTATAGCAAGAAAAGTGGAGTAACTGGGAACAAAAATAGAAACTATTAACTCTGCAGAATCAGTAAATACTGCAAGCTGGGAATGTAACTCACTATTCTGAATGAATGGAGCAGCACCACTAACCACTATCATTTATTTTAAACTGCATGTTGACATTCTTTGCTCTCAACACCCACAAAATGATCAGACCCTCATGAGTAAGTGAGTGAGATTCAGAGACAGGATGACAGTCGGTTAATGGTCAAAATCACACAAGCAATAGAAAGCACATCTTGCACAAATAATCAGAAATAATGTATATGAAACAAGTTACACAGCAGTGTAGGGTTAGTCCTACTTCGGGCACCTTCAGATTTTAATAATATTTTGCAAAGAGTAAAGTGAATTGGGATTGACATGCAGTTTTAGGTTCAACAGCTTGTCCTCATCTAAATTGTTCTTAAGTTCTCATGGTTTTTAAATTAGAGATGCAAAAATGATACATTCCAACAGTTTCATTTTAAGAACAGGAAGTGTTTTCATTTCCAATACCCTAGATACTGTGGAAAGTATATCTGGAGAGTGATTAGCTCTACTGCCTATAGAGGAAGGGATTTGGGTTGGTTCTCGGCCCAGTCACGCTTAAAGTGGAGTCGATTCATCCTCTGGAGATCCCTGTGGGCTTTTTAAGAGTTTTCAGCTTTTCTTCATTCTTAAGATGTGATTTGAGTAGGTGTAATACACTATTTACTCACACTTCGGCACTTTTCACTGTTGGGGTGTAATGAAGATTCAGTAAACAAAATGTAAATAACATAAAACACTTCCAGACCTAATTTGCAGCTGTGACACATGTGCATGTGACAAAAACTGGAGGAAATAGAGTTACTGTTAAGAAAAGGTAATAACAGTGAGCTAATCACAGGATATGGTAAAAGAGCAGTGCAAATGATTTGCAGGCTATAATGTCCATTGACTTATAAGTCACAAATCATTTTACTTAGAAAAATCATACATTTATGTAAATATTTATTAAACCATGTAGATTTTATAAAAATGACAATTCAGGATGAACATTAAATATGTTGAGACCTAAGTACAGATCATTGAAAGTGGCAGCTCTTCTGCAGGCATTTCAAGAAAGACGCAAGCTAGATGCTAAAAAAAGAGAATGTTTTGCATGCACAGACTTCAGAGGATAATCTTTTCTTTAGTGTATGCTCAGTCACACTCCCCTTTAATCAACCAGAAATATTAGTCATTTAAGGCAAAGATAGGGATTAGGAAGTACCTGCAGTGCTTTTATTCAGATAATTCTGTGGCATTTGATTCTTGGGAAACCTCAAAAGCTGGTTTTAGCATATTAGGTAAAAATTCAATAATTATTTTAAACATTTGTTTTCTTCTGTTTATACTGGACAAGGGGTATAGTGGTTAGCACTTGATGAGACCGGTTTTGAATCCTGGACTGGGCACTGTCTGTATGGAATTTACCTGGCACTTCAATAAGCTGTGATTTGTTTAATGATTTTATTTTTTTAAGATTTTGGTGATAGTGGTAGCAATGCAAAGCCGTGTGTATATAAAAGATTGTTGTTCTCAATTCATGTTTATAAATGCTTATTTTGTGAGGACTAATGCCATGTCTAGGGTTGGTTTATACCTTATACTAGATGCCAGCTGTGGCACTAGTGAAAAGCAGTTCAGTGAATTAATTAATGGTTGGGTTTGTCCTAATCTATGTTTCAGTTTGATTCCATAATTTCTGAACACAAGAAATTTGACAAATGAGAGCAGATAATATGGTCCATCAACCTCGTTTGTTTTGCTAATAGCTATAAGTAAAAAGGTTGTCAAAGTTTCTACTTCAACTACATGTCTCAGTAGTGTGTTTCAGATTTCCACAACCCAACCTTTAGTTTGAAGAAGTGCATCTTGGCTTTATCTTTAAGTTTTAAAAAATATTGTTGGATCTACTATATTAACGTCTTTGAGAATTTTAACGACATGTATCATGCCCCCACACAGTCATCTCTGCTTGAGACAAAACAGGTTTAATTCTCAGACTCTATCAGAGCAGCACATGTCCTTAAGTCCTGGGATGGACCCAATTGCTCTCTTCTGCACAGCTTCAAGTGCTGCTGTGTTTTTCTTGTAGTGTGCTGACAGTAGCTTGTGAATTGGGCCTCATAGCGCGAGGAGATGAGTTCAAAACCATTCCCACTGACTGTATGGAATTTGCATGTTTTCTTCCTTCATCCAAAAGATATGCAAGTTAAGTTGATTGGTGAACCTTATTTGGCCCATTGTGCAAAAAAAGTGAGCTCTGTAATGGGCTGGTACCTGATGATCTTGGGACAGTTATACACATCTGTTGATGTATTTTTGAGATATTTTGTTCACAAGCATGTCAATTTTTTGAGCTGGATGTAATGATATAGTGTTATCATAGTGAATGATGTAGATAGATAGATAGATAGATAGATAGATACTTTATTAATCCCAAGGGGAAATTCACATACTCCAGCAGCAGCATACTGATAAAAAACAATATTAAATTAAAGAGTGATAACAATGCAGGCATACAGACAGACAATAACTTTGCATAATTTTAACGTTTACCCTCCCGGGTGGAATTGAAGAGTCGCATAGTGTGGGAGAGGAACGATCTCCTCAGTCTGTCAGTGGAGCAGGACAGTCACAGCAGTCTGTCGCTGAAGCTGCTCCTCTGTCTGGAGATGACACTGTTTAGTGGATGCAGTGGATTCTCCATTATTGACAGGAGCCTGCTTGGTGCCCGTCGCTCTGCCACGGATGTCAAACTGTCCAGCTCCGTGTCTACAATAGAGCCTGCCTTCCTCACCAGTTTGTCCAGGCGTGAGGCGTCCCTCTTCTTTATGCTGCTTCCCCAGCACACCATTGCGTAGAAGAGGGCGCTCGCCACAACCGTCTGATAGAACATCTGCAGCATCTTATTGCAGATGTTGAAGGACGCCAGCCTTCTAAGGAAGTATAGTCGGCTCTGTCCTTTCTTACACAGAGCATCAGTATTGGCAGTCCAGTCCATTTTATCATCCAGCTGCACTCCCAAGTATTTATAGGTTTGCACCCTCTGCACACAGTCACCTCTGATGATCACGGGGTCCATGAGGGGTCTGGGCCTCCTAAAATCCATCACCAGCTCCTTGGTTTTGCTGGTGTTCAGTTGTAGGTGGTTTGAGTCACACCATTTATCAAAGTCCTTGATTAGGTTCCTATACTCCTCCTCCTGCCCACTCCTGATGCAGCCCACAATAGCAGTGTCGCCAACGAACTTTTCCACGTGGCAGGACTCCGAGTTGTATTGGAAGTCCGATGTATATAGGCTGAACAGGACCGGAGAAAGTACAGTCCCCTGCGGCGCTCCTGTGTTGCTGACCACAATGTCAGACCTGTATTTCCCGAGACGCATATACTGAGGTCTGTCTGTAAGATAGTCCATGATCCATGCCACCAGATATGAATCTACTCCCATCTCTGTCAGCTTGTCCCTAAGGAGCATAGGTTGGATGATGTTGAAGGCGCTAGAGAAGTCTAGAAACATAATTCTTACAGCACCACTGCCTCTGTCCAAGTGGGAGAGGGATTGGTGTAGCGTGTAAATGATGGCATCCTCCGCTCCCACCTTCTCCTGGTATGCGAACTGCATAGGGTCGAGGGCGTGGCAGACTTGTGGCCTTAGGAGGTGAAGCAGCAGCTGCTCCATGGTCTTCATCACATGTGACGTCAGAGTGATGGGCCGGAAGTCGTTCAGCTCACTAGGACATGATATCTTTGGGACGGGGGTGATGCAAAATGTTTTCCAAAGCCTCGGGACTCTCCCCTGTTCCAGGCTCAGGTTAAAGATCCGCTGTAGAGGACTCCCCAGCTCCAACGCACAGGCCTTCAGCAGTCGTGGCGATACTCCATCTGGACCCACTGCTTTGCTGGCACAAAGTCTCCTCAGCTCTCTGCTCACCTGCGCTGCTGTAATTGTGGGTTGGGGGAAACTGGTTGGAGGGTGCAGTACTTTGAGGTGAGAGTGATGTATTTGTATCGTTAAATAATATAAATAATTTTCCTAAATGAAAACACAGATAAATTACTAATATGCTTTATGTATATATAGGGTCGTTTCCTTACACTCAGGGATGTTTATTGAGGCTCTATGTGGGCTTTTTCTCTAAGTGAGCATGGGGCCCCATTGAATAAATAGCTTCATTTGGCCTAGGCCATCCCTAAAAATGACACTCAAAAACATACATGCTATAAACAAATATTCACCATCTCTTAGGTTAGGTAATAGTGATGTTGTCCCATTACCTTATCAAGTCGTCTTTGTTGAAGACAACACTAGACTAGTTTGTTCTAGAATCTCTCATCATTATAAATGAAGATGTCTTTCCTCACTTTCCATCATAAATACAGTTTTCATTAATTTCTACCAAGTGTCCTCAGATATGTTTTTCACTGTTTAATTGAAAACTCAGTAAACTTTATTGATGTCTTTGACAATTTTGAGGACCAGATATGACTTGAGCAGACATGGCTACACAAAGGCATAAAATGGTTTAATTCCCATGGCTAGGTGGATGCTTTTGAATGCTGCTGTTTCTGAACAAACCAGGTCATCTGGTCAGATGTCTTCCCCTTAAATTTCAGTCTCGTAAAATGCACAGAGAGTGCCACCCTTTGTCATTGGAGGCTATACAAATTCAAATTAAATCATTATCTAATAACGTCCTACTTAGATGTTGGCTGTCTTCTGGTCCTTGGGGAGAAGCCTGCATTGTATGTACAGTACATGTAAATGTATGTTAAGTTGATAATCTTGATATTTCCAACTCCCTTTTGCATGTATTAGTACTGTCCAGGGTCAGAGTGTGGGTACATATGCTGTTCTATAATTGTGGGGGTGACTGCCATTTTCAGAGACATTTATAATACAACCATTCATTTATGAATGATTAAATAGACTTTTATCTAGTTGATGGTTACAAGGATTCAAGCCTATACCAACAGCAATGAGCAACAGGTAGGAGACAACCCTAAATTGAACAGCAGCCCATCAAAGTGACATTGATATTGTTATTTTATTTTTATATGTCATGTTCAGTTTTGCAGAATGACAGCAGATTCTTTCAGGTTACTAGACATTTTCAATAATTACAACCATGTTTTTTTTTTTTTTTTTTTTGCAGATTCTGGTATCTGTCCACCATGTGACAATGAAATGAAGACTGAGGTGATCCTTGACCATATGTGTGCCAGCGAATTTGGTAAGCCTAGAAGACAGTTGAAACCAGTATTGGGAATCTACTCATTACTGGCCATGTTTTTAGCTTTTTGAATTAAATGAAGACTGTGGCTGAGAGTATGTATATTTTTAACGAATAGCGTTAAGTGCTCCATATATAGTACATGTCTGGAGCTTGTTTTACTGTTTCTTTTTAATTGCCTTTTCGGAAAGGTGACATTTTTGATCGTGACGTTTTAAGACCACCTTGAATTACATGAATTACTCTAAACAGAATTTATACTAACTACATAAGATCATTTAAATTTGGGCTTCACTGGCACTGGCAACAGACGGAAGCTGGGATAGCTTGAGAGAGACCAAACTAAAAGTCTGTGCTTAAACAAAGGTGGCAAACACAATGGCTCTCGGAGTGTCCTTGTGGAGTTAGTTTGACTTCTTACATTTCCTTTAGAACATTAGAATCTAGATGAGAACAGGCCATTGAGTCCAACAAAGCTCACCTGTCCTATTCACTGAATTTCTCCAAGTCATTTTTGAAGGTTCCTAAAGTTCTATTGTGTACCACACTACTAAAATAAATTACTGAAATAAATCAATTATTCTATGTGTCTAAGACACCCTGTGTGGAGAAAAACTTCCTAATATTTGTGCAAAATTAATTCTTAACAAGTTCCCAACGGTGTCCCTAGCACTGACCTCTGCCCAATCACACTTTTTATATAATGGGATAATATGTGCCGTTATTTTTTAGTCTTTTGGAATTTCCCCAGTGTAGAGTGATCATAAATGCGTTTCTGCCTTTGGACCATATGTATATGTTTTTTTTTAATCATACATTTCTGTCTACACTCATACCATGCAGAATTTGAAACATCAGTGTAAGCTTATATTTATAAGAAATTTTAGAATATTCTAAAAATTCTCAGTCAATTAAAGACAATTATTTCTATCATTTAATTTTTTATTTTAAAAACATTTTAGAGTTCCTAATTAAAACATGTAAGTAAAGTTAACAATAAAAGCACAACTTTTTATCATTTTGAGCTTCTGATACATGCTAAAATTCATTTCGGCACACATTTTGTACTCCTGTTTTGATTTTAAACTCTTTTTTTTTGTCAATTTCAGTTCATTGTTGTGTCACCTTTTTACGTACATTTTGGTTAATCTTCACAAGCAGCACCTTCTTCTGTTTTTGCTTGGTCACAGCTTTGTTTATGGTAACTATGCCTGTTGCAGGTCACGTGATGCAAGGGTCACTAGACGTATTATGTCATTGATCCTCAGATATATAAGATGGCATCACATTACTCGTTGGTGTCTAAGTTTAGAGATATTTCAAAAGACAGCATAGACTGTTTTAAATCTGTATCTAATGTTTAAAGAATTTAAAATCTACTATACAAAGCTAGTGTCTAAAATCTGTCTTGGGAGCTAATAATTTTTCACGTTTTTTGACATTAATGTATTGTGCTTTAGTGAAATGATCTTTTGACTTTCCACATTTTGACATCTTGATATGGAATTTAATTTTGTCATCTCCTGTTCTTTGTGATTTCTCATTTTCCACTTCCTTGGCAGAACATGCATCATCATAAGTATAAGGATGTTTTATATATTAAAAAAGAAAGAAAGAAGAGATCCAAATCTCTAAAGATGTGTTTAAATTGGATGAATGAGTGGGCAGGGGAAGATTAATATAAAAGTGCACTATCTGCTTCAAGATCCATTAACTGAACAATAAGCTGAATTTTTTTGTAGAGAAATTAAACACATTCAGATGGGTATCTCCAAAGTGACAGACACCTTAAACAAAGAGTTTAAATGAGGGCAGGAGGACTCTGATTAAGATGTAGTTTAAAATAAAAATAGCAGCCTCAGGGTGCATCAGAGGCCCGCTTCTGAACTGTTACAAATACAACAAGTGATTTAGAGTATGCCGAGTTATTGTAGAATTACTATTGAAATAAAAAAGCAGAACAAAATGGAATATAGTAATCCCTCCTCGATCGCGGAGGTTGCGTTCCAGAACCCCCCGCGAAAGGTGAAAATCCGCGAAGTAGAAACCATATGTTTATATGGTTATTTTTATATTGTCATGCTTGGGTCACAGATTTGCACATAAACACAGGCGGTTGTAGAGAGACAGGGACTTTATTCAAACACTGCAAACAAACATTTGTCTCTTTTTCAAAAGTTTAAACTGTGCTCCATGACAAGACAGAGATGACAGTTCCGTCTCACAATTAAAAGAATGCAAACATATCTTCCTCTTCAAAGGAGTGTGCGTCAGGAGCAGAGAATGTCAGAGAGAGAGAGAGAGAGAGAGAGAGAAAAAAGCAAACAAAAATCAATAGGGCTGTTTGACTTTTAAGTATGCGATGCACCACCGGTACAATGTGAAGGTAGTTTTTCAGCATTTTTTAGAGGAGCGTCCGTATCCTCTAGGTCAGTGTGCGAACAGCCCCTCTGCTCACACCCCCTCCGTTAGGAGCAGAGAATGTGAGAGAGAGAGAGACAGAGAAAAACAAACAAACAATCAAAAATCAATACGTGCCCTTCGAGCTTTTAAGTATGCGAAGCACTGTGTAGGAAGCATGTCGCTTGATAAAGCAGCTGCACAGAATGGAGCAACGTGAAGGTAATCTTTCAACATTTTTAGACGAGCGTCCGTATCATCTAGGGGTGCGAACAGCTCCCCTGCTCACACCCCCTCCGTCAGGAGCAGAGAATGTCAGAGCGAGAAAGCAAACAATCAAAAATCAATACGTGCCCTTCGAGCTTTTAAGTATGCAAAGCACCGTGCTGGAAGCATATCGCTTGACAAATCAGCCATATGGAAGCCCAGCAAGAAAGAGAGCAATGTGAAGGTAATCTTTCAGCATATATTGAGGAGCGGACATATCCTCTAGGGGTGCGAACAGCCCCCGTGCTCACAATATATTTGAGGAGTTTTATTTAATACGTAATACGCACTCTGGTTGGGTAGCTTCTCAGCCATCTGCCAATAGCGTCCCTTGTATGAAATCAACTGAGCAAACCAACTGAGGAAGCATGTACCAGAAATTAAAAGACCCATTGTCCGCAGAAATCCGCGAACCAGCAAAAAATCCGCGATATACATTTAAATATGCTTACATATAAAATCTGCGATAGAGTGAAGCCGCGAAAGTCGAAGAGCGATATAGCGAGGGATTACTGTAATCTAGTCTAGTCTAAATCAAACTTCTGAAAACTGGATCTCATTAATATGAGTTGCACTAGACATTTGTAGTCCTGTGGTGATGGACTGGACTGCCCCCCACACTAGATGGCAGTAGGGAGTCGCCGGCCCTATTATGTTTCAAGGAATATTTAGTATTCTTGTTTTTTTATTTTATTTGTTTGTCGTTTTTAACCTCATTAAGGATGAAATTAGCATACCACCATTTTGCTGAAGGTTTCTTGCTTCGGTACCACCATTTTGTATACACAGTTGCCATCATGTTATTTACAGAAATGTCCCCCATTGCTAATCTAAGATTTATGGTATTCTGACCTTTTTTCACTCCCTTTCTGACTCCGTCATCTCCTGGTTTTCTTTCCTTTATTGAGCATGTTTTACCAAACTACTTGATGACAGGATGCAATGCAGGAAATATCCGTGAAAGTTCATGCCTTAATCCACAGGGAACCATTGTAAGGCTGCTACAAAGCTATCCTATTTCATATGCATATTTGTAATATTATAAGAATATGGAGTAGCGGATAGTGCTGTGTTGAAAATAGAACTCGGGTACATTGAGCTGTGAGATGGGAGCAAGCATAATAATACTGGTGACACAGTTACAAGACAAAATAATAATGTTCAGCCCTGAAGACAAAAGTCAATGATTCCATGCATATAATTTAAAAAAGTATTTTGAAACCAATTCCTGTTTATTATGAGACATATGAAAAGCATTTGGAAATATTGTGACAACCTTTTCATGTCAATATTTAAAGTATTTTGGAATCAGCAGGAAGACGCTTGTATTTGTAGGCTGTTTTCTTGGGACGTGGTTTTTGCGATTGGACATGGGGTTATTTATTTTGCTGAGATGTGTTTAAGATATCTTAAAATGCATTTTAGGAATTATTTTAAAATATGATCTTTCTCTGATCCTGGCTGCCAGACTGGATGATTCCACACCCAACCAAGTACTTTTTGAAATGAGCTTTCCTGGGAGGCATTATTTTAGGCTACATACTGTACAATTGTGTAACATTTTTCATGTCTTTGTGTTTTTAATGGTAATATTTTGCACACAATCTTTATGGCATTAGCTTTAATAAAAAGAGTGAATAACAGAGCAAATTAACAGAGATAACTAAGTGTTGTAAACCATTTATTAGGAATGTTTCAAATAGATTGTCTTGGTTATGACAGAGCTATGGGCAAGTGGTATGAAAACCAATCAGTTGTCATTAATTGTGTTTAACACTTGTGGCCTCCAGCTCCCCAAACCCGACACAGACAGACACAAGGCACAAGTACAGCAACACACAGGTTTTTAATTTGCTTTTGGAATCTTTTCCCTAAGCGTTTCCCACCTGCACACAGCACAGTACATACAAAGCAGTACACAGCACTTTGTTTTCTCTCTCTGTTCTTCTCTTCGTCTCTCTCAACGGGGAACACTTCCAGTGTCCTGTTAGTGTGGTCTGGAAGCACTTCCAGGTGAAGCGAAAGCTTGATAAAATAGGGCTCTCCAGTCCATGCAGCACCCACAGCGTCCAACAGGGCTGTGCCAAAATACAACTCCTATGAAGCCCTGTGGGAATCTGAGACACCACTGCAACCCCTGAGGGCTTCCATCTAGCGCTCCGGGGGAAATAATGCCCTGTGCATGCTCTCTTCCCTGGTACTTCCTGGAAAGGGTCTCGCCGTCCACCACACACTACAGTATCAGAGTTAGATTAAATTGTAACAGTAATATTTAATAGCATTTGATCCAGACAGGAATATTGTAGAAAAACTTGGTAACCATGTCAAAACGTTTAAGATGAGGTTAAGTGAATCAAAATTAGTCAAGTTTGGCCTCAAATGCCAGTGTACAAATAGTGCCCTTGCATGCCTTAAAACCTTTCAGGTTTAGGTGCCGCCTTGCAAATATAATAAAGTCTGGCATACAGTGTATGGAGTCAGATTTTAAATATGTAATTATCAGAAATGGGCACAATTATGTATTGTGAACATTTATTGACCCTTTGGCCAAACAAGATTCAAGACCAGAGATTTATGTTGCCGCCCATTCATGCTGATCTCTTTTTGTTTTCGAGTCCCCAGTTAGCACAATGGGTCAGAACCCTTAGAGATTGTTGCATCTGTAGTTACGTATTGTCCCCTTTTGGTGCGAAGCAGAGGTCAGTCTTGTTAGCAGTGGAATGACAAACTGCTATGTCTATGGTCTATCTGGGTGTCTTTTGTATCCTCGTTGTATTTGGTTCACACCACCAGAAAGGGCACCGTTTCTCTGGTTTTATGGGGTTCATGTTGAGCAAGCGTAGTGATATTGTTTCTCAAAACTTTACAACAGTATACACACAAGTTAGAGAAAGTGTTTACTGAATATCAATTTACTTCTTGAACTGAGTATATTTTAAAATAATTATACATTCCCTTCCATATCTGTCTATGTAGCTTATGCTCATATTGCCTGATTTCATTTTTAGCTTAGTTCGAGAGCCTGTTATAAGTGAGCAGTTACAGTCAAAAGCTAAATACTGTAAAGATGAAGTCAGTTTATTTAATCTGAAACCAAGGTAAAAAGTTCCATTAAACTGCAAATGCACTACAAGCAAGCTAGATACAGCATTGATTTGTGATTGAGTGAAGTCAATATTTGAAGGCCATGGGTTCTCATGCATTCTTGGAGCTCCTATTCAGCGTAGACCAAGATTATTCATATTTGGAGTGGCTAGTAAAAGTAAAAGTTCTACACTGCTTGGGCTTAATGTTACCTGTACTATACAGGTGGATGTATATGATGTACATGAATTTTGATCTCAATCTAGCATAGTGTAAATGTCCAAAATGCAGAATCTGGTTTTCATGTAGATTGGTAGGTCGCTCCCTTGCTTCTCTTTCTCCTACTTTTGGGTTTTTATACCTGACTGTTCTTCAATACAGAAATCTTTGTTAGTTGCCACTTAAATATGCTGAGGAAAATATAACTAAAGGCTATCCACGGGTTTTATTTAATTTCATAATGCATAATTATAATAAAATGCATTTCCAGGTTCCCTTTTGTATTTTGTTTGATATAAACTTAAAGATGGAAAGACAACCAGCTCTATCAATACAGACAAGTCAAATCAAAATTGACTAGAAAGAGCCAGTGTTCTTATTACTTTTTGTCGTCTTACTCAATAAAAGAATGGAAATTAGACAGATGTGTCTGTTTGCATCTATTGTTTTTAACCGAAACGTACTGATTTACATACCATATCAGGCTTATCTTACCACATGCACTATGTGCAATAGAAATGAAATAACACTATGTGTGAGACCAAAACACTTAAAGCAAATGAAGCAGTTATAAGATGGAGCAGGTTTAATATCGGTTTTCCTGCATCATAAATTAAAAGTAGAACAGTGAAGGTAAATAAAATACTGGCAGATTTGATAAAAGTCTTAAAGTGGAGTTTTCATGCTGGCTCATTATAGGGGGTCTGGAAATATTTCAGCTTTGCTGCCAGACTTCCATTCAGGGTGCTAGGGTGTAAAGGGTGATGTCTTTGTCCCATGTCAAAAAATTGTCATTTTGCTGCATTTGTGCCAAACTGTTGTGGCTTCCCCCCCGTGTGTAAGAAACGTGGGAAGCGACAGCCTATTTTTCCCCTTCTTCTAAGGGCTAATGTGCAGATGTCTTTTCTCTTTACTTTCTTGTCTCTTTTTTGGGTGAGCGTGAGGAGAAGGGGGTGCTTAGCTTCCCTTAAATACAAGGGCAGACTTATTCTTTACAATAAATGGGATCCTTGTGTCTGTATGGGCATGTCGGCACAGCTTAGGCGGATTTGCCTAGCGGGGCCCCATGATTGTCTTATTGTGTTTACGCTCCATTGTCCCTGGAGGGGCTCTTGCAGGTCAGTGGCCTTCACCTTGCTGACCTCCTGATGTCCAAAAGTCATTTGTGAGAGGCCATCTTACCAAAAAAGAAAGAAAAAGGACTGAAATCCAAATTGACTGCTAAGTAAGGGGGCTTGTGTGCCGTTTTTCTCTTAGCAGTTGATTGCTTACTGCTTGTTTTCTTTTTTTATTGCCTTCTATCTGATAAGATATTGTGCAGATTAAAGGAATAAATAACTCAGAACAGAATGTGAGTTTTTTCATCTTAGCAGTACTACTCGAGTATTGGCAGGTCTCTTATATCTTTTCACTTATTGTGCTGTGCTGTGCCGGTGAAATGTTACCATATATTATATATGTTACATAGTTTTCTGTCAAATAATGCAAAGAGTACGCGACACGTGTTTCGCCCTTATTTGGGCTCATCAGGCATACACACTCCACTGCTTCCCTCACGGGGATCGAACCGCGGACGTCAGCGTCAGAGGTGAAGCCCCTTTACGTTGCGCCACAGCATGTGGTTCGTTTATTTGACAGCCTGGAGATCGAAGTAATTACATTCATAATATTCGTAGTCTCATATGGATGCTTCAGGAAACTTCCTGTTCAGGTAGCCAGACCCCCAGGAACATGTAAGCAGAGCTAACTATGCAATCAAAATGATGCTGTGCCACATGAGACCTACTGCACAATGACGGTCTGCCTCAAGACTTTTATTGGGAGGATTTCTACAATCCTCTTCAATGGTGAGTGAAATGAAGGGTGTAGTGAAACAGAAAATAAGAACATTAGAACAATTTAACAATAACAGGCCATTCAGCTCAACAAGCTTGCTAGTCCCATTTGCCTAGATTCTCCAAAATTCAGTGAATTACTACAGACATTTCCTCAAGGAACGGTACCACTGAACAGATTTATCTTTCACTTCTGCTGGGGCCCAAGAGAGGCCTGTTTGACCTACAGAGCAGCAACCTCGGCTCCTACACTTGAGTGAGGATTTAAGTACCAAACCATGTAGTATCACATGCAGGACACCTTAAGTCTGTCAAATTCAAACCCTGCTGCTCAGTAAATTGGGAAACACTACTAGTGGGAATGTGGAATATTGCAGTTGATCAGGTTGAAGTGGTAGAATACCATAGTCAGTAGTAGAGCTATATCCCGACTCGATTTGTGGTCATGGTTAAAGGTCTCAGACACAACCAGGGGTTAGGCCAGTTTGTCTACTGTGGATACCACAGCCTGACACCACCAGAAGCTGAAGGCCATGGAGGACAAGAGTGAGTGAGCAGTGTGTCCTGAAGTACTCAACATTCAATATCACAATGGGCTTTACGCAGAATATCCCATCATTACAGATAGATAGATAGATGTCATGGTTAAGTGAATGTCTTTAAGGGGAACTTTTAGAAGAGTTGGAAAGGAGCTGCAGGCATTTGGTGAATTTTTGATGGCAGACTGCAAAGTCTTGTATTAGAGGGACACTTAGGTAGATTTTGTAGCCTTTAGTCAGATTCCTGAACTAACAGGTTTTGAAGTTGATTGCATCAAATTAGTGTCTAGGTTTGGCTCCTATGGCCTGCTCACTGCTCCAACTCCTCTGAATTCTTTACTGAAAGTAATCTATCTATCCGTCATTTCCCCCTCCAAGTCAATTTTTAGGTTTAGGGAGAGAAAAGTTCAAGAAAAAATGGGCTCAAGGCAGGCACCAACTCTGGATGTGCCAAAGCAGCAAGTAACATAATTTGAATATATGTGGAATATTGATCATATTTACTTTTTAGACCTATGAGCTATAATTCTTTCAAATATACGGATTTAACTATTCATGTACATTTATATGTCCAATTTAAACAAAAACACAGCTTTCGGCATTTTCATGTATTGATTTTGTGTATTGCCTTATGTGAGATTGTGTGCTTTCAGCTTTAAATTTCTCCACAGTGGGAGCAAATGATTTTGAATAGTTGAGTGGGGATATTTTAGATGTGTGTCACTTTATTGCAGACTAATCCACACTGTGATCATGGATTGATTAGAGAATAATAATCAGAGCAGCTGTCAAATAAAGGGCACAACCACAGACAATGGTTGTGATTATTTCCAGAATAAGCAGATAAAATAATAACCAAGGGTTAAGTGTGACCACTTCTGGTTACCCTGGTGGATTAGGTCAGGAGTGAGGTTAGAAACTGTATTAATTGTCATTGCTCTTTTAAAAATCATTGCTTTCATGGAGCTCCATATATAAAAATTTTATAGCTCAGCAGTAAGTGCCACCAGAATGGGGATCTCTCTCAAAGGAGATTTTGTTCTGAAAAAGCATGTCATCTGGCACTCTTGACTGCTGTTTTATTCTATAATTGTTGTATGTCTCCAAGATGACCAAGATATTTTCCTTTTTTTCCACAGTTTATGTCTTTAAGCACTACGCTAGTTTAACCCAGGAGTCTTCAATACTCCTGATATCCATGTGGCCCTCAGCCAAATCCTTTATTGGTGGCTTCTTGCTTCAGTCAGGGGTTTCCCAGTTTCATTTGACAGTAATTTTCCACTTCCAAAATGAAGGGGACGTTAGCGATCTTTTGTGTATAGTAACAAAAAGTTATTAACATCAACTTAAACCAAACAACGCTCCTGTCAATGTTACCCACAACATTCTCTGCATGAATACTCAGTCATTCTTCATTTGAAGATTAGGTTCAAGACCTTGTCAAGTTTGCATTTCTGGAATAATACAGAGTTGAAGTGCTAAAAATTGAACTCTAGTGGCTGTCTTCGAGGCTTCGTCAGCTGCCACTGTTCACATCAGTTCAGTCCATCATGGCAGTGGTTTGACTTTGCTTTAGGTTTAACTGCAGGATCATCTGCTGCATAAGATGATGTACCTTCAGAATATTTCATTGTAAAATTTTGAGTTAATTATTAACAACACCAATAATTTCTTAACAACCATATGTTTTTAGAGTTAGTTAATTAAAAACTTTAAAGTTGTGGATTTGTGTGGTCTTTATAATGTACATAGCTCTCAGGCTGTGGATATTTGCAAAACTGAATTTCTTTAACATTTCCAGCTTCTCTTAGCTCCTGTTTTATAGTAAGACGTTTTTTAGAACCCCCGAGGGTTACTCCTGTTGCTTCAACTTTTCATTTACAAGGTCTCAGAACAAAAGCTTTTTCTTTTAATGGGGTAGATGAAACGTCTTGAGGTTTGTTAGCTTTTGTTCAAAAGCTTTGCTTCGAAACGTGTCTCTTCATTAATTTTTATGCCTACACATTATTGTAATGTAGCCGTTTGGAATAAAGACAGCGGCATCTTTATTCAAAATGTTGTCATGCCCTAAAGCTTCAGCATATTCAGGCAAGTTTAATGCTTTTATTATCTGATGTTTAATTTAGCATTTGATGTGAAAGTAGCCTGCATGGAGAGGAATGATGGCAGATGAGCCGAGCATTTCCGGTTGTAGAATTTTGGGGAATTACTGAGTTCTGAAGAAATGGGTTGAAGCATGTCAGAGATTTTAATCCTGGGCACTTTCTTTTACCATTTGAGAAGATTTAGAACATGCCAGGGCTGCCACAATGTCATAAAACTAGTACATTCAGTCCATCTTGCGTTTAAGGTTACCATATTCCCAGGATTTTATCCAGTTGTTTCCTAAATGATAGTGAGCTGTTCAATGGAAAAAAATCTTTGCTCAGTTTTTATGAATCCAAAGGACTGGTTATTTGTTTCTGTGCTTGAACCAATAATAGATAACTTCAACTTTCAATGGAGATTTCTATTCCCCTGTATGAGACAATTTTCTTCTTTTGAGGTTTTCGACAAAACATCTGGGTGTCCATCCCATTCTTTGCCTGGATAACCTACAGTATAACGTTTGTCTTTATGCAATTCTCCTTATTTTCCTCCAGAATTCCTGAGAGTTTATTTCATTATTTAGCTAAATGAATTTTGTCGGATTAGTAGTGAACACTGCCTTTGAGACTTTTGAAGGTCTTGCTGATGTTTCCACACAGTTTTATCTACTTGACATTGAAGAACAAAACCGGCTTGTGTTGTAGCACATAAAGATTGATCACTATGCTGCTTTTAGGAGACAAAAATCATTTAATGTGGTGGTGTAGCATAGATGATCTTTAAAATAAAGTTTAATTGTCAGGAGCTGGAAAATAGGTTGCGGTTGCCTGGGATTGCAGTTGCAAAATAGCATAAACCTATGATGCAAACTGCATTCATCTTTGAATACCATTAAAATCTCTTAAATTTGTAAAAGAATCTTGAGTTTTCCTAATGTGTTGTAGCAGGGCATGCTGTGTGGTCAATATGACACCTCAGATTTTTGTCCTACAGACAACTTCCAGTGCTCCTATTTAAGTAATACGGCAGTTGGAACTTTTTGTTGTTTAAATTCATTCCAAACTGAGCCTCATAGGTCCAGGAGACATGGTTCATGTTGCTGTTCGGTCATGGACTTTGTGGAGTTTCTGCAATCTCTTCATGTCTGTTAATTCTTCTTCTTCTTTCGGCTGTTCCCGTTAGGGGTTGCCACAGCAGATGATCCTCTTCATGTCTGTTACTGTTTTTTTTTTTTTAAATCCAGGTACTCGGGTTTGCTCCCACATTGCAGGGATAGGCAAGTGTGACTGATTGAGCCATTTTAGTGTTGCTAATGTTAGTGAGAGTCCCTTGTGCAAGGCATGTCTCAGTCCTACAGTTCAGGCCTACCTCTCACCTGAAAGTGCTGGAGTAGGTTTTGGGCCTCGAAGAAGATGCTGTTGGTGTAAGTGATTTTACATTGTAAATTAATGGATGATTTTCTACTGTGTTGGACAAATTTAAAGCACCCAAAGTGAAAGCAGCCTTGTTAATGTCTCCATCTACCATGAAGCTGTCAAACTGAGATTCTTCCTACTGTAATTTTATATGTTGGGAATACTGGCTTACTGTGGTTTAATAAACAATTACGGCAGAATACAACATGCTTTAGATTATACTCGGGGCCTTTCAGAAGGAAAGGCTTGAGTAGATCAGAGCAGCTTGGCCACTTTAAGGCCTGGAAAATTGCACAGTCTGTACTGGGTATTGAGAAGGCAAATGAATGAGCTGGTGATGGAGTGCAGAAGAGCTTGACAATGGAGCATTATTACTGTAGCAGGGGGTTTGAACAGCCTGGAAAGGGGAAAGTCGAAAGATGGATGAGAAGGTCACCTGGTGGTGTTTTTTTTCCTCTTGGTCTTTTAGATTTCATATTTCGTTTGCTTTTGTAGTAATTAAGGTAGCAGTTAGTTAATAATAAAACAAATGCTTATAAAAATTGGCAGCTTGAACAGAGTTTAATATACCATCATTGCTGAAGTGAGATACAGATGAACTTTGGATTTAACAGGTGCTGCAATAACATAGCCCACACTAAGGAACCTTGTTTCTAAAATGCATAATATCTAATTATGCATCAACATATGACCATATCAAGCAGAAATCACAAAAGTATAAAATAAAACTCCATCTCATATTTGTAGGCTTGCAACCAAGGAAGAACGGAGGTGCCATGACTGCCACTGCTGTGTGTCAGCTCCACAGTTCTGCGTTTGAATGCGATCAAGTCACTGTTTGTATGAAGTTGGCATGCTACCTCCATTTTCACTGGGTTTTTTCCTGAATATGGTAAAGAGATGTTAGGATAAGGATGTATTCTAAGCCATGAATGTGCTCTTGTTAGTTCTAACAACTTGTCCAGGGTCATGTTGATTGTTGCAGGAATGGGCTTCAGCTCCCGTGACCTTAAAGGTGTTTAGGTGGGTTCAATAATTGAATATGGGGTTTGGAGGTTTTTAAGCAAATGCTTAATTTCTGTTATAGCAAGAAAAAGCTGTATGCATTGTGGCATAAATGAAAATCTGTTATTGTAAATTTTCTGAATCACACGAATCAATAATGTATTAACTTACTTTTGCTTGTCTTCATACTCTAAAAGCATTGGGTTTTTTCTCTTAATTGTGGAGCCTTTACAGATGTTGGAAGACCTGCTGATATGAATCTGAATGGCTTAGGGGCAAACTAGAAGCTTTCTTAAGGAGCTCTAGTGGCTATTTGGGTGAGAAATATACCTGTTCACTTCACACTTACTGGAAGTTGGTCACTTGCTTTAGTTTGCCTGGCTTTAGAAATCTGGAAACAATACTGGAGAACCTGTAGAGATATATATACACTCATTCATATTTGTTTGGTTAAATCTTTAGGCATCAAACTAAACAATTCATTAAGATCACATGGCCACTTTCTCAATTAATAGCATAAGATTGTCTATCACAGGCCTAGCAAACTTATTCTATACATTTTTTAATAAATTCTTGGCAAGTTTTAAAAGAGGTTGGGATATATCCCCTTAAAGGGGTGATGTTTTTGCTAATTTGAGGTGATAATAGATCTCTGTTTACCCACTGAGTAGTTATAGACGGTAGGTTGGGATTTGCCAGTTATTAAGATAAGTTTGCATGCTAGTAGTGTGGTGTAAGCCACGACAATGGATTTTTCTCTATGCACTTTAATCCCAGTGGCAGAACACCATATATGACTGTTATCATCAGTGGTTTTTAAAATGAACTAGGCACTATTTGGTTATACTACTAACTGTTCAGTTTTATAGATGACAAAGTTTGTTTTTATCCTGGTTTTCTGTGTTTTATTTTTTGTGCATCTTTGTTTAATTGTTTTTCATGTAATTTTCATAAGATGATGATCTTTTTTTGTTGTCTAGGATTTAAAATGCTCAGAACATATTGTGACATCACACTTTAGGCTTGATCACATGTAGCAATATTTGTTATTCCAGTGGCCATTTTCACTATGAAGGGAGGCAACAGGACACCATTATAAATAATGGCTGTTCTTGCCTAAAAGTCTGATTTTTGATACCCTATTTTGTCTTGGTATGTTTTAGACAAATTCTTCTTGATTTTGTACGTTTTCATTTACAGGAAATATCCCTTGTTTTTTTTTTCTTTGGCCTCATCCCTGTGGTATTTGTGCTGGTTAGGAGCTAAATAAATAAATAAGTTGGCACTTGCATTTGATTACATAAAGTCAAGAGAGGAAATCCTTGGTGTTTAGCTTCTTTTTTGTCTATTAGTAGTAATTGTAAATTACTTTTAGCATCATGTGCTGTTTCCATTTAAATCCTAATGATTCACCAGCATATTTTGGGCCTGCTGTATATTTTCCTTCATTCTTTTTTATGTTTTTAAACAAAGAGCTCAAAGAGCAAGGAGATCTTGGATGAGAAGTTCTTTTTTTATCGAGAGAAAATACTCAGTGGCTGTGGGCTATTTTAATAATGTTGGTCTACAGTAATGTTCTATCTTCTCATCGTGTGCTTCTGCGGTATTTGGAAGAGGAACATGTCAAATTTATACTTTCTCTGCATCAGTGTCTAGATTACAAGGGAAACAGCAAGATAGATCTCTTCTGCTCTTATCCGTATCCCGTTTTCTTTCAATTTTCATTGAAAACTGTGTCCATAAACTCTGCTGCATCATTACACTCTTGACATTTTTTTCTTGCCAACTCAGTCATAATAACAAAAGCATGCAGTCCCTACTGATTTTTGTGTCAAAAAGATATTTTTTTCAATGTTTCAGCACCAGCAATTGCAAAATGCTATGAGCACTTAATAAATAAAAAAAAAGTCAATGTATAACTATCAAAGCACTTTCCCAACAGGAACATATTGATCCTATTAGAAACTACTTTTAGTCAACCAGGTATTTAATTAGTTTCTTCCAATATTTATGTCATCACTTCCCCATGTCCCAAAGAGGTTTTTTGTAAGTTTTTACTTTCTGAACTGTATAAAAAGGTATATCATTGCACCATGAAGACATACCTATCATGGTTAGCATTACTACCCTGCTGGAGTTCACCAAACAATAATGACAATACATTTGCAGTAACTGGAGGCTGATCTTCTATATATTTCTGCATTCCTCTTGCATTGTTGAATGGTGGGTCGAATGCCATTGCCTTATGACATTACTACTTCTCTAGGTATTAAATGTTCTGTAATATATCCATGAAATCCCCCTAGACCCCACTTTATCCCTCTCCTCACACAGATGTGAATCGCTAATTAACAATAATGAACTCTAGATTAGCCTCTTTGATCTCAACGCTAAAGGAGCTTATGAATGGTAGTATTTCTGCATTAAGGCCCAGTGGGGCACATCAGATTTTATGCAAAATAAGTAATAAGCTTCTCTCAATAGTTTAACTTATTAAACAACCATCAAATTTGTCGTCTTGGGTGTTGCAAGTCTGTATTTGTCTCATAAGACCCATTGGCCCTGCAGTGTTCTCTATACCCTTGGGCCTGTACATGCAGAACATGTGCCTTAAAGCTTTAGCCCCTTGTTTTTGGCATTAACATGATGACAACTTTTTTTTAGCCTTTTCCAGCCAAATGTAGGTAGGCAAACCAGTCAAACAGTACAGAATATCCAATACCTTTTGCTTTTCTAATGGTATTTTTTGAAAAAGGCACCAAGGAAGCCCTTGTGCGCTCCTTCCAATTTGTGGAAAAGAAGCCTACGGTATAATGCATCTACTTCAAAGAAGTGCTGGGTTCTGGTATGGTAATGGCAGGTATATAGAAAATAATTTTCTCAATTGTTTGCCAGCTTCACGCTGTCCAGCAAACACCTGACCATGCAGTAGCTAGCTCTGCTACCAGACAGCTTCAGGGTCTTGTGATTGCATTGTGCAGCATGCGTAGTCTGCTTATTCTATCCATATTATTGTAGCTTGTCCTTTCCTTTCAGGGGGCAATTACAAGACTCTCAGTTTACATCTAAGGCTATACTGTGGTATTTCATCAGGTGATGATGATGTCAATGGGAATTACAATCTTCTGATGCCAGTCAAGACATACCAGGCACCAAACCCATTGCTTATTTGATTTTGTTATGCAAATATTGCATTGACTTAAACATCTTGCTAGTCATTAGCAAAAGAGGGACAAATGTTGTTAGTTACTGTAGATAAATTAATGTTAGAGAAGCCTGCACATATACAGGAAAATTCTTGTACAGGCCCACCAGAATTTTCTTGCCAAAAATGGTGCTGCTCATGAACCATTTCAGCTGAACAGCACTGCCCATTCCCTCAAAGTTTAGCAGTGTTTTGATTTTGTGTTCTTGAAACTCCACAAATCATTTTAAAATGCCAAATAGACCCTTGCTTTCAATTAACTTCTGGAAAAAACGAGAAAGCCACATCTTGCGCACATTTAAGGTTTGAAAATCTCTTCTTTGAATAGCCCAGAATATTAAGTTGAACTTTAATATAGCATGTAGTGATATACATTTGTAGAATATAATGTTGTTGTACCCTGGGGTTGGTGAAGCTGGCTGATGCAGTCAGAATAAATTGAGGTGTGTGCACCAGGCATTCTGCTTCACTTTGCTCCCACATGTTTATTTAGCCCACCAACAGTAAAGTTATAAGATCGATAAAAGAAAACCCCTTTATTTTGCTTTGGATGTAAGTGGAGAATAGCAATCACAGCATGCACTAGACAGAACTTACTATCCACTATCCCCAGAGGGCACCCCCGTGCCTTCTGTTCAGAGCAGATTGTTCAGACAACCCAGGTTATTTAAGCAGAGACTGGTCTTCATCAAAAGCAAGCAGTGTGGCCTAGTGGCTACAGGGGTTGGACTAAAAACCAAAGGATTACATTTCAGTCTCTAAGTCTGACTCATTAGGTAACTTGGAGTAAATTAGTTTTAACTGCCAGTGCATTGCCTGAATAAATTAGGAAGCCAGGGGTATTAATCTCCTCTAGGAATTTGTACATCATTTTGGATTAGAAATGGGCTGTGTCATCGTATCTTGTCACAGCATGTTTCTGTACCACTGAAAGAAACAAGAAATACTCTTTATTGTACTGTAAGGTATAATGACAATAAATTGAAGCATATTAAATTAAATATTAAACCTGTATTATGCTGTATATGAGTGAAAACGCCATAGAAACAGTTTGATGTTATGGTCTTAGCTACCTTAACCCATGTTGGCATGTCCAATGCCTTATAGTTTTCATTGCTCTGTGTGGAGTTTGCCCTGTTAATCCATGTTTGTGTTGGTTCTTCTCCTGGTACTTGTTTTTTTCCCCCAAATCCTTAAACTATGTTCTGTATTTTTCAAGTCGAAGTTATTTCTTCACAAACATAGCATATATGCATTTGCTATGCAAAACTGTGTTCTAAGGTAAAGCATATTCTGTACATTAAAAAAAAATGTTGCCCACACTGGCACTTTACATAGGAGGATATGAGGGCCAGAACACTACCGGAAAGCAAAAACTTAAAAAAAAAAAAAAACTGCATATAAAGTATCGAAGGTTTCGATATACAAAAACATGCCTTGCGTGTTTACGATGCATATTTATCACAACAAAAGGGATCTGGAAATACTAATTTTATTGCATTTTCCTGCTACTATTTTTCTCAAGCTAAGGATATGTTTCCTATTTGCTTGAGTGAGTTCTCACATAATTATGGAAGTAAATAAGAATAAAACCAATTATGTGACATGAAAAGTTTACATTGATTTGGTCTGTTGAGAGGGAACCACTTCCTTTGGTGGGGTATGAAGATAGATAGATAGATAGATAGATAGATAGATAGATAGATAGATAGATAGATAGATAGATAGATAGATGCCTACAATAGAGCCTGCCTTCCTTACCAGTTTGTCCAGGCGTGAGGCGTCCCTCTTCTTTATGCTGCCTCCCCAGCACACCACCGCATAGAAGAGGGCGCTTGCCACAACCGTCTGATAGAACATCTGCAGCATCTTATTGCAGATGTTGAAAGACACCAGCCTTCTAAGGAAGTATAGCTGGCTCTGTCCTTTCTTACACAGAGCATCAGTATTGGCAGTCCAGTCCAATTTATCATCCAGCTGCACTCCCAGGTATTTATAGGTCTGCACCCTCTGCACACAGTCACCTCTGATGATCACGCACAGAAAGACTAAGTGCTGAGCTGTCACAAACAGCTGATTTTCTTTTAAAATGACTGAATTTCATAATATTGGTGTTTTTGCGCAAACCTGACACACATAAACTATTTTACAATGTGTGTGTAATTATAAGGAGTGGATCAATACTTGACAACTGTCTTGGTTTGAATAATGGACATATTTAGTAAGATTTTTATGCTTTTCCTCAGTATCCCCTAGCCTCCATTGTAAAGCGTCTGTGCGGGCAAGGTATTGTTTTAAATTTATACAAAACACTTGACTTTAGAACAGAATTTCACATGCATATATACCATGTTTGTGATGAAATAACCAAACTTATCCATTAGAGTCATTAATGAGCTTAATATACATTTCTTAAATAGTCCTGTTTTGAGATGTATGGTATGCATATGCTCTGCATTAGATTGCCCCCCTTTGGGCTGGTTTTAGTCTTGACGTCTGTGTTTTCAGGATGGGCTGCAGTCCCTGTGGCCCTGTAGTACAATATAGTGAAGTTGACATAGGTCATTAGAAACAAAAAGCAGTACATAAAAATGTGCAACAATAAATATAAATTAAATATGCAGTATGTATAAAGCAGTATGTCCATCCATCCATCCATTTTCCAACCCGCTGAATCCGAACACAGGGTCACGGGGGTCTGCTGGAGCCAATCCCAGCCAACATAGGGCGCAAGGCACGGAACCAATCCCGGGTAGGGCGCCAACCCACCGCAATAAAGCAGTATGTCTTATATGATATATATTCAACGTTTTCGGAAATACAATATTATAAATGCTTATTTTTAATACAGTACATGCTTCCCTTTCATCAAATCTGGTGTCCTTTAACACATGAGATATGTAAAAAAAAAAAAAATCATATTCAAATATAGCTGACCTAGAAGAGTTGCTTTCCATTATGCTTATTGTGTTGCTTACCTGTATGGATCAAAATAGATTTTTTACAGTTTGAATACTGCCTAAATGCACAAAATGCAAATAATTTACTGGTCAGTACAGTTTTATTGCAAATTCCATGGCCAGTGGCCTTACCATTCCTTTAAGGATTTTTCCATGGATGCATGTATGCCCAGTGTAAGCGAATGTCCAACTCCACTCCTGGTGGGCCACAGTGGCTGCAGATTTTCATTCTAACCATCTTCTTAATTAGTGAGCCGTTTTTGCTGTTGATTAACTTGTTTTGCCTTAGTTTTAATTGATGTGACTCAGATCCATTAGTTGTTTCTTTTTCCTTAATGAGCAGCCAAACAACGAGACACAAAACAAGCCGCCACATGACCAGCTAACCTGAAAAATAAAGAAAGGTGAAGGTCTCGGTCAGGTTGGTCTGCTCAGGTCACCCAAACATCTTGTTGGTGGTCTTAGAAAAAACCAACAGTCTGCTGTGGCAGAATGAAAGCAGCAACAAGTCATGATATTCAATAACGGCTTTAATTAACAGCAAGAATTGGCTTCCCATTAATAAACTGGTAGGAGTGAAATTGGCTGGCGTTTGATGTTCCAAATTAGCTGGTCATCTGTTAGCTCGTTTCACATCTCATTTCAGTTTGGCTGCCATTTAATGAAGAAACAAATCAATTCAGAGGACTGAATCCTTAAAAACAGGGCTATTAAAATGAAGGGAAAAGGAGTTAATTATCAGTGAAAACTGCTTGCTGATTAGGAAAAAGGTTATAATGAAAACCTGCAGCCACTGCGGCCCACCAAGAACGGAGCTGGACACCCCTGATCTACATCATAGTTTGGACAGAAGAACTTTTGTAAACAATGTGAAATTGCTAGTGTGGATGGAGATTTTTTCCTGTTTTAAAAATGCTTTCTTAAAGAAAAATGTAGTAATGTATACATAGCTTTAGTAAGATCACAAATCTCTCATGTCACTTTATCAAAAGCTTTCTGAAAATGAACTTCAATACTTGAAATAATTTTGCTGATTCCTCATAGATTCCCATTATGTTAGTAAAACACAAGCTGCCCTAGTATAATTCCCCATCATGCATGTAAAGCCTCCTCTAGTTGCTTGGATTGGCTTAACCACCTTTTTTATATAATGGAACAGCATATGCTATTTCCCAGTGTGGAGGAATTTCTCTCATGTACAGTAATTTTTAAAAAATGCATTGCAAAGGTTTATGTATTCACAATCCGCACTCTAGGATAAATGTTCCTGGGTCCTGGCAACTGGTTTGATTTCAGCCTTTTTAATGTAAGCAGCACTTCCGTCTGTTTCCATCTCTCACTCTCCAATTTCCAAATCACTAAGTACCCCCTTGGCAGTCTTATGCACTTCTTTACACATGAACGCCACATGAAAATGCAAACTTAGAGCATTTGCTGTTTTCACCATCTGTATATTTTAGTTCACTTTTACTGATCCTAATATACTTCACTTCTTCCCTGACAAGTCTTTTAACTACTAAAATACTGAATCTTTTTGGGTCATCTTTTACAATATTTATCTATCATTTGCAATTTTTCTTTCTATATACCTTTTGGTTCTCCTAATATCCTTATTAGGCCTTGGTGTCATGCTCTCATAAGCACTACTGTTAGTGCTTGAGTTGTTTGTCTTGTATGCCTTATGCAACTGTTTATTTTTTCTTTGAAAATTCTCTTTTGGTTCTATTTGATTACTTACAGATTCTAAATTTTAAATTCTTCAGCATTGCACATAAAATGATTTTACCTACTCCTCAACTGTTTGTGTTAAACAATGCGTGCGTCAAACTGGTGTGTATGTGGCATCAAGTCCTAATCTCTGATAAGAAGGATGAAGCAGACCAGAATTAATGTAGAAGACTCAATTAACTGCTGAACGTTGAAAAGGAAGGATTCATTGCAATGTCTTTGTAGACCTAAATATTTATTTGCAGATAAATGTGTTTGTGGTTTCTGAAACAGAACAAATGCAATAACATTAAATAACTGTCACAAAATATAAAAGCCCACAGAATGATTAAAACAGATAATACCCAAAAAGGTCAGTAGTAGAACAGAGCACTATGACATGCCGTCGTTGGCAAAGGCACTGAATAAAAGTTACCAAATGCATTAGCACTGTACATCCATCCATTTTCCAACCCGCTGAATCCGAACACAGGGTCACGGGGGGTCTGCTGGAGCTAATCCCAGCCAACACAGGGCACAAGGCAGGAACCAATCCCGGGCAGGGTGCCAACCCACTGCAGGACATAGCACTGTACAGACTCGAACAAATCGCTACTTAAACAGCCATTATGAAGTCTGTTTTATAGACGCTCTTATATATTAACTAACTGTGTAAGCTCATGCGGTCCTACAAACTATTGAAATCATCAGAAAAAAAAAATTGAAATGTAGACATGTCAGGTAATTGAAAGGAACTACTCTGGGCATCTCTCTCCTAGGAGGTTTCGTTTTGCCGACATGCTCACATTGTTTGGGCATTAGCAGCTAAGCAACTGTCTTTCTTCAGAGGTTTTGTTTTGCCGACGTGCTCCCCTCGCTTCTGTATTAGCGGCAAGAAGTAAAAGGGATACCGTTTTGCGATGTGCTCACCTCATTTCTGTATTAGCGGTTAAGCAAGTGACTTTGTTTGGAGGTTTCGTTTTACCGACGTGCTTGCCTCGCTTGCGTATCCTTGGAGGTGGAGCCCTTACCCCGTCTCCACCTCTCACTTTCGAGCGGGACAGACATACACACTTTCATGCGTAGATCTTTATATACAAGATAAAGAAACAACATTTCTGAACGTACTTTATACAGTTTTAAACGTTAAACTGAACACACTTTGACATAAAAGTTTGCCTGAACACATTAGAAAAACATCGTTAAGAACTTTATCATTACTTGCAGAAAAATTGTTATATTTCTGATAAAATTAACAACAAAGCACATAACTTGCATCAAACATGCACACAGTCAACAAATAATCGAACAAGTGCGGCAACGTGTAGACTCCTGGAAGCACAGTGTTTCTGCGTATCAGATACAGAAATAACACGTGCGCATGCTCACACATAACCTGTGAGCGTGATGACGCAACAGACAGCGTGCTCAGACTTTTGTACAGTTTGTAATCTTAAATGTTTGTCCTAGTTTACCTTTTTTAGACTTTAGACTTTGCTTCAGTTTGTCAAAATTTGTCCTTTGTTAAATTTAATAGTTTTAGTTTGGGAATTAGCACTCCATCAAAACCCTGACATTCTCTGCATGGTGGGAATTTATAAAACACTCACAGGTTTCTATCGCTAAGGTCTTCCAGTTGTATCTGAATATCCTCAGTAAGGTTTGGCTTATCACCCATTTGAAGCATACAGTGAATGCATTACATTTTTCTTTTACATTATGACCACTAGAGAGAATGACAGCACCCCAAACCCCAGACACAACAACACAGGTACAAGTCTCTGGTTCAAAAGATTTTTTTTTTTTTAAAAGTCTTAAACAGGCTTCATCTTCAAAGTTACAATCAACACCACAGATACAGTCCTCTTCCTATACTTTCCTCACCAGCAAGCCTCATCCACCACCTCCCAGATCTGACTGTCTGAGGGAGGTCAGATGCCTCCTTTTATGTTGGATACAGGGGTACTTACCCTGTGGAAGCACTTCCAGGTCATATGGAGTTTGGACAAAACTGGGAGGTCCTTAGTTGGGCAGTGACCCCTAGCAGCACCCAAGGACCCCCGACAGGGCTACTCCTTGGAACTACAAGCCCCAAGCAATGCTGCAGGTGTCCAAACTCTCATGTTGGGGAAAAAAAAAATCCTGACACCCTCCTTGTTTTCAGTCTTTCCATTACGGCCTCTCCCAAACTGGGATCAAAACTGGGAGGCATCCTGGCTGGGTGAGGCATTGCACGCCATCGTAGTCAGGATGCCTGTTGATCCACTGTGACATCTATAACATAAATGTCTACTTCTCCATCTTTTTGATTTTGCCCATCTATCTTAAATAATGTGTAACTATCTTAGGTCATACTCCTCCCCATCACTCTTATTTAGCCAGGATTCTGTTATTAGGATATGATCATAATTATGTGCAGCTACATAACCACAGGTTATTTGGTTTATTCTCCAGGCAACCATTTTATTTTAGTTTATTAACTGTGGGCAGTGGTGCACTATTATAAAAACAAATAAACCACAAGAGAGAGATAACAGTGTGGAAAGCTCAAAGTAAAAGTAGATCAACAAAGGCAAGACAAATCCCTAGATGCCTGTCTGGGCTTAGTTATCAACAAAGCATTCTACCTTTTCACCTCTGCCTCTCCCTCTGTCTTTATCTTGCATTATTCTGGCCTTCTCTTCTCATCAGTGAACCTTTGCCTTTTTATTATTGGCTTAATAAACTCTCTGGTATAAAGCGACTTTACACCCACAAAACAAGCCTTGAATTTATTTCTGAGGTGAGGGTTAGCAATTCTTAGGCCAAAGCTCCATCTAAAAGCCTCTAGTATCCCTTAAAACACTGGGTGTCCTCAGCTGTCCATACTTCTTAAAGGAACAGTAACTCTACAGCCCCAATCTTCTAAGTCAGGGACCAGACGCTATCTCTGAGGGGCTGGGTAGATGAGTAATGACTATCTTACATGATGTCACTATTAAATGGTCCACCTGGTCCTAGGTGTTCATCTGGGGAGACTGTGTTGGCCTGGTTTTGAGGTATCTTGCCAGCATTCTGTCTCTCAAAGTAGAGATTTAAGGCTATGTCACGTTATGCGACTTTTCCAGCCATAGCTTTCATTTACATACAGTAATTTAATGAGTCGGAGGCAGTCGGTGGTCCTTTCCATAAAAACTGGTCATTTAATGTGATATGCCCAGTAACTTGCTCCACCTAGTCTGTGAATTTCTCCTATAAAATCAAATAGGTTTGGTAATCGTAGAGGTGGGCCATGTGCATGAGAACTGGTAAGTACAATGACTGAGAACTACAATGTATATAATGCAGCCACAAAAAATAAGGAACACAGCTGTTTTGGACCTCACAAACAGAAGAGAAGCTCATCTGTCTGAAGTCTTATATTTTTTGTAACATGACAGAATGGAAAAAAGAAAAAGGGCAGAAACTTCTGCTGAACTTGCCATAGCTCCTGGAAGGTCAGTACTTAGTCTGTGAATATGACCTGGCCAGTAATTATTAGTAGTTTAAATTGACATGGTCCAACAGTAAAATCAGTGACTGCAGTTGGCAAATCTTACACACTCCATGACCAGAAGTCACTTAATGTGGCATCGCTTAAGTCTAGCATTTGTCGGCTTGACTGCTATGTAGTATGTAGTAGAATGACCCATATGGTATAGCAGTTAGTATTCCTGGTTTTCACCCAGGCAGCCTGGGTTCGACTCCCGGTATGGGAACGACCGTTTAGGCGGAGTGGTGGCTCTGAGGCTAGGGATCTGCACTGGCAATCGAAAGGTTGCCGGTTCGAATCCCGTAAATGCAAATAGGGAGTCTGTTCTGTTTGGCCCTTGAGCAAGGCCCTTAACCTGCAATTGCTGAGCGCTTTGAGTAGTGAGAAACGTGCTATATAAATGCAAAAAGAATTATTATCGCATGTTTCTACCCAGACTGCCACATTCATTAGTGCCACTAACTTTTACTTTTTCAGAGTACCACCCCAAAGTGCCCCCTGAGTTCCAACACTGTTATACCAAGTTTCCTTCTCTGTCAGCTATTATGAGTCTTTATCTTTTTTATGTGATGTGTTGTGCGAATCTCTAGTGCCTTGTTGCGCCGAAGTGCTGTATCCTGGAATATTTTCTGAACTGCCAGTAAAGAATTTTATTTGGCCTTCAAGTGAATTTTAGATTTAAAGCTATGATCACAGCAAATTTAGATTATAATTGAAGGATAGGAAAGGTTTTCTGATAGCAGGCCTTTCAACCAAAATTGTTTAGCCTAGAGGGTGATTATAACACTGTGAATTCATCACTGATAAGGTCTCGAGGTTCAGCTTCAGCTATGCTAATAGTCGATGAGTGTGTTTGTGTGTGTCCTGCGGTGGGTTGGCACCCTGCCCGGGTTTGGTTCCTGCCTTGTGCCCTGTGTTGGCTGGGATTGGCTCCAGCAGACCCCCGTGACCCTGTGTTCGGATTCAGCGGGTTGGAAAATGGATGGATGGATGGATGGATTCATCCACCTGTATTTTTGACTACTTTTACTTAGGGATATCATAGATGCCTGTTGAACAGGGCAGACTAGATTTCCTTTATCTTTAGGTGCCACCTATGGGATGTAATCATTTCAGTAGGCTTTGAGATTTGCTCTGGTCTTCTCCCGGTGTGTTGTATTTGGTAACCTTAGATGGATATCTTTAACAAACACCCAAATGACCACAGCTGGCTTCGCCTTGTTTGGAAAAGTATTAGTTTCACTACACTGTAGAACTCCTTACCACTAGTGACTTAATTATTTTAGTAAAAATGAAATCTTAAAAATACTTAATTTTATTATGGTGGCTGAACTCTGGACTGGACTAAAACATTTTCAGGCTGTAAAAATGATTTAAAAATCATGGTGTTCTCATAATACAGAATGTGTAATAATAGTAAGTAATACCCCGGAGCAGCCAAAGGAACTGCCTTAATTCAGCAATCGAGGAGGAGAGCCATCTAGCACTGATCAATGTTTTATTGTAGTAAGTCTCTTGTGATAAATTGGATCCTTTCATTAACACTTGAGATCCTTTATAGGTACGTTGGGCGCAAAGTTCATTGCATCCAAATTGTATGATTAAATTCAAAGACTGTGGTATAGTGAAAAGTGTTAACTTTTTTTAAGTTGGCTTTATTTAAGTTTTCCAAGATTTCCTATTCAGCAGCCAGCTGAATCCAAATTAATAAATGCCAAAAGCACAAAAGCCTGAGGCTATAAAGGATTAGGTCTCTGCGGAGTCATTACATGAACAAGAAGGAGACTACGATGTTTAAAATCTTGAGCAGTTCCTCCGGACTGCTTGCAGTAGCCAAGAATTTGGTTTAATTCTTTGCACCATAAATTGGAATTGTGACAATAATTCATAAATACATTCTCTAAATAATGCAAATTATTTCTGTTCACATAACAATGTTCATCTATGAATCTCAAAGTGCTTTACACCTGGATAATTTCTGTCAGATGTTTCTACCACATCCTCTCAAAAAAAAAATTTTTTTTGAAAAAACAAAACCAGCTGTTTGTTAGAAAAACAGGGATTTGGCAACGAGATGGAGATTATTTTTTGGCTAGTTTAATTCCTTCCTGGTGTCCGGCATCATGCCGCCCTAACACTTGAACTTGACAACCAAGCTAATGTGTAACATCTGCCACTGCCGTTTTTAATTTTTATTAAATTGTTTTTGAGGTGGCACATCAGATGGGTCCCCTTTCCATGTACGTTTTGCAATAGAGTGATTGACTTTATGTTCAATAGATGCAAATGCTACAAATTAAGGGCAGCAGAAAAGCACATGCATATAAATAAATAAAAAGCAACTATTTCAGGGCCTCATAGAACCTTTCCAGAATAATGCAGGACTAGGCCAAGAAAAAGTGTGGCAAGTTCATTGTAGGACATTTAATAAAACTGACAAGAGAGCGTGACAGAGTAGGGAGCAATCCGCAAGAGATCTATCTATCTATCTATCTATCTATCTATCTATCTATCTATCTATCTATCTATCTATCTATCTATCTATCTATCTATCTATCTATCTATCTATCTATCTATCTATCTATCTATCTATCTATCTAATAATTATTGACCATGTAGCTTGAGAAAATACAAATAATAATCGATACAAAATGAATTTTCTCAAGTCCGTTATGTATTATATAGTCACAAGGAGTCAGGACATCAAAAGGTTTTGAGCTTCTATTCCACATCGAATAATAAAGGTAACCTTCAACTTTTTTCCTTCTGAAATCAGTCTTGCAATTATTACTTTTTTTGTCATGAGTCTCGGACACATTTGATGACCAGGCTTGGTTTCAACTTCCTTTCCATTTTTTGCTGCCTTACATTTTTTTTAAAGGCTTATTTTTGTGCCTCCTCCAAATTCTCCTTTGCCTAATTTAACAGTCTTAACAAATCATTACATTTTTTCATGTGGTGCTTGAAGAGCAAAATGCTCACCAGGAGTATTATTACTACCTCTGCTTTTCATGTCATGCCTGGTCTCCTAAGTAATTTCTCTTACTTGCTCAGTTGGTCACTTTCAATTTTCTTTTGTGCTCTTGATTAATGCTCCCCATTGAGAGTCCTGCTGAGGTGTCACAAATTAAGTCTCTGATAGGAAAGGCACCAGGACAGGATGTTTTAGGATTAATTTTATAAGGGTTACAGAGTCAGGTTTTTTGAGAAACTTTTCAAACTAAGAAAGAAAGATGCTATTAGATACTTAAAAATGGCGCATTTAAATGTAATAGAGATAAATATGTGGTGAACACATTTTATCTGTTTTAGAGTCTAGTTTGAATGGAATTCGAAGCAGAAACATTTCTTCCACCATCCTTATCATCAGTACTTCACAAAAGATAATCCACTTGAAGCTAAGCATGATCGATTCTTGCCAGTATCTGGATGGGGGAGCATCTAGGAAAAGCTTGGGTTACTGCTGGAAGAGGTGTTGGTGAGGCCATTGGGGTGCGCTAACCCTGTGGTCTGTGTGTAGATTCCAATGCCCCAGGGTAGTGACGGGGACACTTTACTGCAAAAATGGCAACATCCTTCAGATGAGACATAAAACTGTGGCCCTGACTCTCTGTGGTCATAAAAGATCACTGGGCATCTTTTGAAAAGAGTAGAACAGGGGTCTCCAACTCCAGTCCTGAAGAGCTACTGTGGCTGCAGGTTTTCTTTCTAACATTTTTCTTAACTTGTGACCAGATTTTGCTGCTAATTAACTCTGCCTTAAATTTAATTGATGCACATCTTAACACTCAAGCCCCTTAATTATTTCTGTTTTCCTTAATTAGAACCAAACAATATTAAGACACAAAATGTACCAACACATAAACAACAACCTGCGTCCATCACACAATAACTGAAAATAAAGAAAGGTGAAGGCCTCAGTGATGTTGATATAATACAATACAATTTATTTTTGTATAGTCCAAAATCACACAAGAAGTACTGCAATGGGCTTTAACAGGCTCTGCCTCTTGACAGCCCCCCAGCCTTGACTGTCTAAGAAAACAAGGAAACACTCCCAAAAAAAACCTTGTAGGGAAAAATGGAAGAAACCTTGGGAAAGGCAGTTCAAAGAGAGACCCCTTTCCAGGTAGGTTGGGTGTGCAGTGGGTGTCAAAAGAAGGGGGTCAATACAATACAATACAATACAATACAATACAATACAATACAATACACAGAATAAAGCAAATCCTCAATACAGTATAAAAATAAAAATTTTAGAAGTACGGAGCAGAATTTAACAGTAGATAATATCACATAATAAGATTTGGATATATTTAGAGTCCTGGAGACCTCATCCATCAAGCAGCCTCCCCCATTTGGCCATTCCACGGCTGAAACAGTGCTGTGCCAGCCAATCCGATGAAAGGACCCCACCTTCCCACGATTCCTGCAATCCTCCATCAAGGATGACTTTACCTTATGCAGGCAAAACAACTTGACAGGTGGGCCGTGGCACCAAGTACCACATTTGAGTACCGAAAAGAGAAACAGAATAGGTGAGGGTTAGTATCCAGTTATAACTACCATGTTACTTATGTTTTAGTGCTAATGACTAACAACAGAGATGCAGTCTGTACAGTTAATCAGCAGCTCTAGTCAGGATATGCTAAACTGAAGTAGTGGATCTTCAGCCAGGATTTAAAAGCTGAGACCGAAGGGGCATCTCTTATAGTAGCAGGCAGACCATTCCACAGTTTAGGGGCCCTGTAACTAAAAGCTCGACCTCCCATTGTTATTTTATTAATCCTTGGAATCATAAGCAGAACGGCATCTTGAGATCTTAATGTGCGCTCTGGTTTGTAAGTCATGATAAGTTCCGACAAGTAAGCTGGACCTTGGCCATTTTAATGCTTTATATGTTAAAAGGAGGATTTTGAAATCTGCCCTAAACTTAACTGGGAGCCAGTGTAAGGATTTAAGAACTGGAGTTATGTGTTCGTATTTCCTTGTTCTTGTAATAATTCTTGTAGCCGCATTTTGGATTAACTGGAGGCTGTATAAAGAACAGTTTGAACATCCAGTGAACACTGCATTGCAGTAGTCATTCCTACTAGAAATAAATGCATGAATTAATATCTCAGAATCCTGTTTATTTAGAAAGCGCCTTAATTTCCTAACATTTTTAAGATGGAAGAAACATGATTTGGACAACTTTGTAATATGCACTTTAAATGACCTGCTAGAGTCAAAGATAACTCCTAGATTGTGGGCTGATTCAGTAAAATTAATGGAGATTCCAACTAAGTTAAATGATGACAAAATATTGTTGTGATCAGCGTCATTCCCTCCAACAATTAACATCTCTGTTTTATCTGTGTTTAAAGACAAGTAGTTCTCATTCATCCACTCCTTTAATTCACTAACACAACTAATTAAAGACAACATCGGAGAAACTTCGTTTGATTTAAATGAAAGGTATAACTGGGTGTCATCTGCATACGAGTTAAAATTAACATTATGTTTCCTAATGAGAGATCGCAGTGGAAGCATGTAAAGTGAAAACAGTAAAGGTCCCAGTACTGAGCCCTGCGGGACACCATATTGAACTTCTGTGTATAATGATGGAGTACTGTCAGCACATTTCTGTACATATTGGAATCGATTTGATAAATAAGAACTAAACCAAGCGAGCACGGTGCCTGTAAGCACAACATCATTTTCTAGCCTGTGCAGTAAAATAGAATGGTCAATGGTGTCAAATGCTGCACTTAAGTCCAACAACATAATTACAGTGGAGTTTCCTTCATCAGAGGATATCAGAATGTCGTTTACAACCCGTGTTAGTGCCGTTTCTGTACTATGACCAGTGCGGAAACCAGACTGGAATTTCTCTAATAAATTGTAATGCGTAAGGTGTGACTGAAGTTGACTGGCGACTACTTTTTCTAGTATTTTAGAGAGAAACGGTAAATCTGAAATAGGCCTATAATTATTTAGTATGTGTGGGAATAGGTCTGACTTTTTAAGTAATGATTTAATGACTGACACTTTTAGTGCTTCAGGTACTGTGCCATGCAATAATGAACTATTGATAATGTTTAGAATAGGCGCTGCAAGAACATCCATTGCACTTTTTAATAGTTTTGTTGGCACTGGATCTAGAGAACAAGTAGTGGGCTTCATTTTAGAAATTAAAGTTAAGACTTCCTGTTCAGTTACAGGATTAAAATTAATAAAGTGCTGAATGCAATGTGAGACAGGGTCTGCTAAGCTAGTATTTGGTTTGTACTGTGATGCTGAGATCTGGGATCTTATATTTTTAATTTTCTCATTGAAGAAGTTCATAAAGTCTGTACTGCTAATATCTGTTGGTATTTTGCACTGTTGATCTGAATTTCCATTTGTTAATTTAGCCACTGTTCTAAACAGTACCCGAGAATTTTTATTATTGCTATCTATTATTGTAGAATAGTATTCTGAGCGAGCTTTAAAGACAGCTTTTTTATATTTATTAACACTCTATGTCCATGTAATTTGAAAGACATGTAGCTTTGTTGTTCTCCATCTGCACTCCAGTTTTCGACACTAATGTAAGAGCTCAAGTGTTTTCATTAAACCAGGGAGAGTTTCTATGTGCTTTGATCACTTTTGTTTTAAGGGGAGCCACTGTGTCCAGAGCATTTCTTAAGGTCACATCATAATGTGATGTTAGCTGATCTGTTCAGGTCCACAAGACATTTTGACAGCCTCTTAAAAAAAGAAAATCAACAGTTTTGGAAATGTCTGCCATGGCAGAATGAGCGCCATGGAATTAAATAACGGGTTTAATTAGCAACGAGAATTGGCTTCAAATTAAGAAACTGAATGAAGTAAAGTTAGTTGGAGTTTGAGGTCCCAAGTTAGTTGGTCATCTGTTGGCTCACTTCACATTAAATTTATGTTTAGATGCCGTTTATGGAAAAAATAATCAATTCAGCGGTCAGAGTCTCAAGAAAAGTCAATTAAAATAAGGGGAAATAGTTAAGTAGCAGCAAAAACTGGTCACTAATTAAGAAAAGAGTTAGAATGAAAACTTCCAGCCACAGTAGCTCTCCAGGACTGGAGTTGGAGACCCCTGGAGTAGAATGTATCCCAATGTCCTGGCTAAATTGTCTATCATGGCCTAGTCATTCTGGCCCCCTACTCACACCTTGTCCCTATTTTGCTTACTATCTTTAACCCTTCAGCACACAATAGCTAATGTGAGGTGAGCATACTTGTGCAGAAATGGATGCTTGAACATCAATCAGGTGGGTGCTACACATTGGTGGTGGGTGAAGTGGCTCTCCACTCTCTATGTAAAGCACTTTGAGTAGTAAACAAGGCATTGTATAGATGTCATCATCATCTTCTTCTGACTAATGGCTGCCAAAATGAAAGTAGACCCTGAAAATACTAAAATAGCTTTCGGTTATTAGAAGGACATTAGCCAGGTTTTGATATATGGGATTATTGTATTTCTTACCAGTATTTGTGTCACTGCCCCCAAACTATTTTAAAATGCATTACTGGCATTTTTCAAAATTTCTGTTTCACTTCTGAAATGTTAATATTCATAATTGCATGAAATAATATTTATTATAGTATTAAATTTTAATTATTAAACAAAATCTAGTGCCTTGATGATACAACTATATCACATCTTGTTTGGCTTAATTAGGGGATTTAACAGCATCCCTTCTATTAGTCTTCAACACAAAGTGCAGATCAGTGGTGTGCTGTGTGAACTCAGGTTCCTGACCTCCACATAATCCAGGCACATTTTAAAATCACACATTGGTAATTTAGGTACACAGCTGAAAACTACAGAAAAAGTGATAACAGAAGAATGCACCAACTGGCTTTTCACGAAGATGGTTGCAGCTTTGTGAAGCAGTGACATATGTTTACAAGGTAAGTAAGAAGGATTTTAACGATGAGCGAGTTTTTTATGGAACGAGGGGAGGAGGCTTAAGCTTATTAAGACACATCATTTTGCAGAAGCAACAGTGTGCAGAAGCTATTAAAAAGGTAAATAAAATGTTAAGTTACATTGTTAAAAACTGTTTAATATAACAACAACATTATATAGCACATTTTTCTAGAAACAATGTGGCCCAAAGTGCTTTACAAGATGACAAAGATAAAGTTACAAGAAAAAAAAAAAAAGATTAGGGAATAATATTAAAGAATAAGTAACAAAGAAGAGAAAAAACAAATCTATGCAATCTTAAAAAACAGACATATGTCAAGTAGAAGAATAAATAAATGAATTTCCCCTTGGGATTAATAAAGTATCTATCTATCTATCTATCTATCTATCTATCTATCTATCTATCTATCTATCTATCTATCTATCTATCTATCTATCTATCTATCTATCTATCTATCTATCTATCTATCTATCTATCTATCTATCTAGTGTCCTAACACACAATGTCATGATGTACTGTAAGTCTCTAAAGACGAGTCCAGTAATTAGATGGCTTGGAGGACAGAAAAAAAAAACTAACTCCATTTAGTTTGAAGAAAAAAATAAATCAAGGGATGTTATGCTCAGGCTGTATAATGCGCTCATGAGACCTGAGCTGGAGTATTGTGTGTAGTTCTGGTCATCGTTCTACAAGAAAGGCATAGCAGCACTTGAACTTGTGCAGAGGAGAACAACCAAATGCATCCCAGCACTCAAGCTCACATTCAACTCTAATGCAGAGAATGAAGCCTTTTAGTTTTGAACAGAGAAGACCATGTTGGGGCCTAATCCTGGTCTTCAAAATCGTCAAATGCATTGGGAATCTATCTATCTATCTATCTATCTATCTATCTATCTATCTATCTATCTATCTATCTATCTATCTATCTATCTATCTATCTATCTATCTATCTATCTATCTATCTATCTATCTATCTATCTATCTATATATATATATATATATATATATATATATATATATAAAATAATATAAAAGCCAAATACCACTGTCTCACTCATCATGAACTCTCCCGAACCATGAGGACTTGGGACTTGAAATTTGGAATGTAGATTACCCTTGGCCCATAGGTGCTCACTAAGAAACGGTTTTAAAAATTTTGTGGTCCAAGCGTGTTCTTTCTGTATGTCTGTCCACTTTTCACAAGAGAATTACTTAATGGATTTAGATCTGGTTGTTTTCTATAATTTGCTTGAACTTTCCGGTTGATTTTGCAACTTCTCTCTGCGGTACCGATGTATTTATGCAAATCCAACAGAGTGGCTATGGGCCGAGAGCAGGGGGGCAGGGCCTTCCTCATTCACTTGCCAGCCTCTGTTCGAGTTGGTCTACATCTCACCACATGTTAGAGTGCACCTTGCCTCCGCTTAGCTAGCGATACCTGTTTGTTCAACAGACATTATCATCTACAGATTGTTAAGGAGTAACGTTTGATGTTTTTGAGAGATCAGAGTTCCATGTGTTTTAGAGGGTAGCTGCCAGAGATATCACGGCCATGTGCTTTTCTACCCATGCGGGGAACCCCATCAGAGCTGAACACAATCAGATATAGTGCCAACGTCTATTGATTTTTTAAAGTTTGTCCTGTTTCATTACTATATGGGCGAAGCCACAGGGTACAACTAGCAAAGGAATGAAGGCAGGAAGCATTTCTTATCTCAAATCATTGTGGGGATCAGGAACAACCCACTGAGACATATAGTTGAAGAAGAAACCTTGAGAACCTTTAAGAAGTCTCCGGATGACATACTCAGGCAAGTTAGCTATTCGCTCTAACAAATGAGCCTGATGTACTGATCGGTCTCCTCTCATTTGTTAAATTTCTTATATTGTTGTGTTCAAAAGATACTAAAGAGGTTGTAGGGTTTTGACATACTGTAAACCCAAGTAAGTGTTTTAATGAGACCACATATAAAAGAGAAAGAATTTCCCCTTTTATACTGTGAAACTGATCAGTGAGGCAACTAAATTCAAGGTGCTCATTCGGCCCAGTCATATTAGTAGCAAATGCAGATTTATCAGATGCCTTGGTTAACTCATTGAGTTCATGGACAGTATAGATGACTAACATCACTCTCATTGCATTGACCAGTTTTGTGAAATTATGTTTGCTCTGTAAGGCCATATACTGTCTTTATTTTATTTTTTCTTTCTTTCTGGTATGTCGCTCTTCAGGATAGTCTGAATGTTTAGGAGACTTAATTACTTGTGGCTGATGCCTTCTTGGATAGGCTCTAGTTTTTCCATGACCCTGCTCATGATAAGTGCGTTTGGAAAATAGATGGATAGATGGACATATTACACTGCATATCAATACTGGTGAAATATTTCAAATCATTAAGGTTGTCAGATGGATTGCTTGAGTAAAGCCGCCTATTTTCTGCATTTGAAGCTACTCTTCTTCATAATTGGTTTGTGATAGTCTTGATCAATACAGTTGTTGTGATGTATGAAAGATCCATAACGTGTATTAGAAGTAAGATCTTGTAAAACTTTTATCTGGATTGTCTATTTAAGCAAAAACATTCATTCATTCCATCCGCTTACTGAACCTACAGGATTACCTGGGATTCAGTTTTTTTTTTCCAAAAAGCATAGGGTCCAAGGATGCTCTAAACAGAACACTAGTCCATCTTGGGTCATATTCATATGCACACATACATACACACAGTTACTTATAAACATTTAATCAGAATCATCAGTCTATGTAACTTGTGTGTCTCTGAGCTATGGGAGAAATAATCCATGTGGCCTTATGGGGAATGTGGAAAGGCTACATAGACAATGCCCTAGCTAGAAATTGACTGCAAGGCTCTAAAGCTCTGAGGCAGCAGCATTAACCACTGCACCACCATACCACCTCATCAGACATGCATTTGTTTGAATGACTTTCTAAGATATTATTTTCGAATGAAAGCTATTAATTTTTATAATCCCTTAGAATGTGACATTTTAATTTACCCAGTATATGTGTTCTTCATATTAAAAGAATGAAATTCAATAGCAGTAAAAAAATGGGGCACCAGCCAATTAATTTTCATGTTATTAGCACAAATCGGTGTCATTCATTACAGTGGTCCTGTTCAGACTATTATGTAATCCAGAGGAGAACAACTAGCAACAAGAAAATGACATTTATAATCCAAATCAACCTTTTAACATCTCCACTGTCCCGTGAAAGACATTTAATGAACTTGGATTCCAATGTCATTTTCAGACAGAGCCTATTATGAAGTCCGATTTGGCTTTATTAAACCTGTAATCCTAGCTTGAGGTTTCAGGTAACTCTGTCTGGGAGAACAAAGTGACATCCCATCCAGATCCTGGGCTCTTGGAATCCACTGCAAGGCAGCTCACAAGCCCACCTTGAATTCCAATGATGACGCCAGTGGCTATCGTCTCTCCAGACACACATTTCTGAGAGTGCCTTTGACTTCTCAGTGATTGAAGGAGGCCGCCGTGGGGCACCACCTGTGCCTCTTGTCCACTCAGAGACACGTCTAGACTTGTGTGGGAGTCCTTCTTTAGCTCAGGTGTTTTCCCTGACTTTTGGTTCTGTCGTTTGGCAGTACAATTGCTCCATTCTTCTCAAAGAGCAGCCCAATGCTCACATATGGACTCCAGGCAGCATACTGTAAGTCTACGATTAATTGTGGGGTTTTTTAGTGCAATGTGTAATACAATATATTTTAGAAGAAACAATATTATCAGCCCCATACAAATATGTAAAAATAAACAAGCAGACAAAAATATATAACTACCAGTAACTGAGGTGGTTTTATGATAGATTTTAGAATGAATTGTGTCTGATTAATGTATTGAGCTCATTTAAGTTAACTTATAGACACCAATGGCAACTTCAGCCTAAAAGAAGGTCTGGGAGGCACTGACTTGACAAGCTAATGACACAATAAGGAACCAGGCTTGTGTTGGTTTAGAGAAGATCTTTGATGTTCAGTCTCATGTAATGGAAACAAAAATAATGATGGGGATGAATTTGAGAAAGGTACAATGCTACCAAGAGAGGACAAATGACCGGATTTGTTTATGGTGTAGGTGGTGGGACAATGAAAGTATTGGATTCTATACAGAGAACGTGAAACATTGTATACTTAGGATAATTTCTTTACTAGATTCCTTTTAAAGTGATTGGCAAATGATAAGTGAATTATTTTGTTAAATACTTCTATAGCCACAGTATTGGCAGGTTTAGTGGTTTCTGTCTATGTAGTCGAAAGAGTATTGGAGCCAACACAGTAACCCTGTAGTTTTCTCTCTAAAGCCTTGGTCACTTAAACACTCACAGTGGACTCCGTTCCATAAAAAAGGTTGAAATCATATTATAAGAACTCTTTCTACTTTAAGGTAACATGCATACAACTAAGCTTAAATTTAATAATGGTATTTTTAAATGAAAACAAGATCTTCCCACAATACAAGTTTTTACATCATTTACAGAAGTACCACACTAAAACAACTGAAAAGCATTTTAGATACACACTGGTAAAGCAACAAAATAAGTGCCATAGAAAGAAACTGTTCTATGTCCGCCATGTTGAAATACAGTTATCTTTTGTGAAGGGTGAACAATCAGTGAATGAGATGTTGTAATGAGCAGATTTCAATTAGGGAACGGCGATAGATAGATAATACTTTGTGAATTTCCCCTTGGGATTAATATACTCCAGCAGCACCTTACTGATACAAAAAACAATATTAAATTAAAGATTGATAATAATGCAGGTAAAAACAGACAATAACTTTGTATAATGTTAATGTTTACACCCCTGGGTGGAACTGAAGAGTCGCATAGTTTGGGGGAGGAACGATCTTCTCAGTCTGTCAGTGGAGCAGGACAGTGACAGCAGTCTGTCGCTGAAGCTGCTCTTCTGTCTGGAGAGGACACTCTTTAGTGGATGAAGTGGATTTTCCATAATTGATAGGAGTATAATATAATCAACACACAAATCAGAGTGACTGCATTTTTAAATATCTGTGTTTTCACCCATCCACATTACAGCACAGAGGCTTCATTTTCAGAAGTATACAGCTCTGGAGAGTGTTTTCAAAAGTCTTACTTTTCTGGGGTTGAGAAACTCCATGACAGTGTGGACAAAAGGCAAAATTGTAGACTAATGTCTGTGTTTTTAGATTAAAATGTAGTAGTGTGGTGAGGCCTGAGTCACAAGTAGGGCAGAGTATCATTATTACAGTGTTCAACCCTACTGTAGAAATAAAGGTTATAACCACTGAAGAAAGAAGGAAATAACTGAAACTTTTTAGCCAAGGTAAATAAATATTAAGGCCCTAGATGTACTGTACTTCACAAACCCCAAGCACCCTGGGTGAAGTTGTTCGGCCCACAACTGACTGAAAGCTTTTGAAGCTGTCTCTGATTGCTCCATCCTCATTACCAGAAGGCCGTTACATAAATCATGACAGCAGAGAAATATGATAACATCATTGGCAGCCTCTTCCAATCTACGTCACCATAAAATTATTGTGACCAGAATGTTTCATCTTGTTTAACTTTTTTGATACAGATCTAAAGACAATTTATTCACATTTGCTTTCCATATAAAAGTACACATTGTTGACACAATGTTATAATGGTTAGTGCTACTCCCTCACAATTCCAGAGTCCTGAATTTAAATTCTAGCCTTGTTATTATGTGTGGAGTTTGCACCTTTTTTCTACCAGGACGTCCTCTGGTTATTCCAGTTTTATGCCACATCCCGATAGTATGCTGAATTGATCCAGTGTGTGTGAGCATGATTATACCTTGACATGTGTCGTATTGGTTTCTGCCTTACACTCAGGACGTCTGGGATAGAAAATAAATAAATGTATTAAATATTAAATTAATTAATCAATCAATTATTAATTAATTTAATTATTTTAATTAACTATTAAATAAATGTATAACAATCTGTTGGTGCAAGAGACAGAGGAATGGAATTAGCATTGACAAAACTTTTGGTAGCTCACCCTTAGACTGATGCCAGACCCACTACCATCTTCATCAGCCGCTCCTCAGCACCTCTCATGTCTTCTGCAGTTCCACAGACACCCAGCTGCTTCGTCCCTGTGTTGACACATATATACCGTCACCTTCAGCTCACTTGAGGCAATCCATTGAACATACATTCCCCCATCTCTGTGAGCCGAACCAAGACCAGAGTCCAAAGCTGAGGCTCAAAAGTGACCACGCACCTAGGCCAAAGGTCTTTATCAGTAGAGAGACTCACCAGAACTGCTACTCTTGAAGCACTGTATCTCTACTTTGTTCCAGGAGGCTGCTTTTATGGCCAGCTTCTTCAGGTATCCCCACCATTTCTGATAGTCCTTGGCCACCTGAGGAACCTGTTCCTCTCAGGTTCAAAGGACACTGCAGTATGAAAGATTTTCTCTGATCACAGCACTGGACAGGAGCCTTCGGAGCATTTATTTTATCAATTTTATGTTATTTCGGAAGTGTTTAGTGAGCTGAAAATTACAAGTTATGGTGGATTGCATGGTATATCATAATGAGCTTTTCCCTTATGCTCTTAATCAGTAGGCAGGCTGAAGAACTAAATAGTGAGCATTAGTTAGTAGCAGTTATTGAGTCCAATAGTGCATCAGTTTCAGGGATGAGAATTTTGGTTTCAAGTGTGAGTTATGATGTGGTTTTGTGACCATTGGGACAAACCATGAGACCAAATTCCTGATGAAATCATTAAGTTAGAAACATTCTGGCTTATGTATTGGTCTTTTGACCTCCCAGCTTTACACCCCCTGCAGTGCTTGGACTAGTTTATCTCCCAGTGTAAAGGTAGGCAAACTGGGTGGGTTAGTCCTAGTCCTTCTGTTTTCATTTGTACTGCTTAGACATGCCTTGTTGCTTGCAGTTGTACCTACTTACAGAAGAATAGAGTTTGACTGGCGTAAACTAAGCAAATTCTGATAGAGGGGTTTGTGCAAAGTGTAAGATTTTAGTTTCACAGTCACATAGCCAAAAAGAGAGTAAGCCTCCCCTTACATTTTCTCAGAGCTTAAAAATTTTAGAGGAATTGTATTCCATGGTACATCCAGCTCGTTGGCAGCCTTGCTTTAGCAGATCAGATTTAATCACGATAAAAAGGGCAAAATCAGACTTCTGTTTTTCTCAGCCTGCTTAATTAGGTTAAATTCCTTGTAGCTGGTAAATGTAGATGGTAAAAGGGGTCATCGGCGGGACTTCAGTGGAAAAAAGCTCACCTCCTGGGGATCAAAGTACTTTCATTGCAGGAAAATAATAAGATGAAAACGAAGTGCATGAAGTAAAACTGAAGACGTGGCGGGCCTTACTGCAATGAGGGGGTGAGGGGAATGGGGCTGTTTTCATTGCCAGTTGCATTGAAGGCCCTTGTGTTTTTGTTTCTTAAACTAGTAATAGAAAGTGATTATTGCCCATCAGTGTGTTTGATTCCTGGCCTTCTCACAATATGTGTGTAGTTTATATGTTGTCACTATGCTCAGAGGTGTTCCAGTCTTCTTATACATGCCAGAGGCATGCAAGATATGTGTAATGGAGACTGTAATTTGGCCTGATATTGCCACCATAGGCTCCAGTTTACCCACAATCCTGCTCATGATAAAGTAGGCATGAAAGATGAATTGATGGATGGATGGATGAGAGAGAGTGGATATGTTTGGAGGCTTGTATGCTGCAATGAACTGAAGCTCTGTTACAGAATTACATTATATGGCCAAGAGTTTGTTGACCCCTAATCACCACACCTATATGTGCTTGTTGGATATGGTATTTCAAAGCCACGGGCATTAATGTGTAGTTGCGTCCCCACCAAACCACTCCTCTTTGCGGCTATAACAGCCTTCCCTTTTCTGGGATGGTTTTCCACCAGATTTCGTAGTGTAACTGTGGGAATTTGTGCCCATTTTTTCAAAGGAGCATTTGTGAGGTCAGTTACTGATGTTGGACAAGAAGACCTAATCTCACAACCAACATTTCAGGTCATCCCAAAGGTATTCGTTAGGGTTGCAGCCAGGGCTTTTTTCAGACCACTCAAGTTCCTTCATGTCTTTATGGGGCCTGGCATTGTGCACAGGGGCACAGTCGTGCTGAAACAGATAATGTGTGTCCTCAAAATGGATGTGCACCCTTCGGTGGAACCAAGGACCTGGCCCAAACCATGAAAAACAGACCCAGATCATCATCCACCCCCCCTCCTGCTCTAAATGATACAGTAGGCACTATGCAGTCCAGAAAGTAGTGCTGTACTGGTATCTGCTAACCCAGATTCATCCATCAGACTGCCAGATAGTGAAGCGTGATTCATCACTCCAGTAAATATGTTTCCACTACTCCAAAGTCCAGTGATGGCATGGTTTACGTTACTACAGCTGCTTGGCCAAGGAAACCCATTTAATGAAATTCCTGAGGCAAAGTTCTTGTGCTTATGTTGCTTCCAGAGGGTGTTGTTGTGAGTGATGCAGTTGAGGATTTTTGTGTACCATGTGCATTAGTATGTGGCCACCTCACTCTGCGAACTTGTGTGGTCTATGACTTTGTGGCTGAGCTGTTTTTGCTCCTAGATGCTTCCATTTCATAATAATAGCACTTACAGGTGACCAGGGCAGAAATTTCACATACTGACTTGTGACTAAGGTGGCATCCTGATGCAGTGGTACATTTAAAGTCACTGAGCTCTTCAGTATGACCCATTCGATTGCCAATGTCTGTCTAAGGAGATTGCATAGCTATTTGCTTGACTGTATGCACCTTTTGGCATTAGCTGTGGCTAAAGTGCCTGAACTCAATCATTTGAAGAGGTGACCACATACTTTTGGCCATACAGTGTGGTTCCTACCTTGTGTCTAGTATGCCAGGATAGGCAGTTAGTGTGTGTGTTCCTAAAATGAAAATACTCCTAAAATGGATGGAAATATATGAGCAGCAGCATGTTAAGTAAAGGTACCAAATAAAGAAAATGATTAGTCTTGTGCTGTGCACATATAAATCCATTTCAGTTTTATTGTCACTATTAAATATATCATACTTTTCTATTGCTCTGTTAGCTCCCCACCACCACTTATCGTGCATCCTGTTTATCACACAAGTATATCTGCTCACTATCATAACTGAGCTCTGTAAAGATGCCCTTTTAGACACAATCAATCTCTGTTCCCATTTCATCTTAAAAAGGCATGGATGATATGACAATTTTCACAAGAAAAATGTCTATCCAACCATTTGTCCATTACTAAACTCACTTCATCTAGTTCAGGGTCACAGAGCCTATTCTTTCATAATTGCTCATAAGCTGGGAAACCTATTGTAGAAGCACCAGGACCTGTTCATGGGTCAATGACCTGTTGGCGAGCACACTAAAACAGAACTACTCACACACCTGTAATGGAAAAATGAGCTTCACAAAAAAAAATAAGGTGCATTAATGCACATTGTTTTCTGCAACAATCTATTTTGTGACTCTATCTATGTACATCATAATATTCTCAGCCCAATTTAATTCATGGTTATGGGGCACCAGAGCCTATTCTGGCAACAGGAAAATCAAGTCAAGTGCCAGCTCATCACACACTCACACAGGCCCAGCATAGAGCCACTATGCCACCTTACATCATACAGGATCAGATTTAGAGGCGCCAGTAAACATAACAAGCACATCTTTGGGATGTCAGAGGGAACCTACAAGACTTGAGCTGACACAGAGAAGATGTTCAAGGTTGCATAGTCAGTGAACATTCATATACTCATCTCACAGCTTTGGTTGTGCCCATGTCATTTGCCTTTGTTCTGTACCTGGAGATGCATGGCTTTTACTTTTTCTCTCTGTGTGGTGTTGAATTTCTTGTTTGCTGCTCTTCTCCATGGCACTTCACCTTCTCGTTTGTGGCTCTTCTTTTAACAGACATGGTGGACTAGTGGCCAGGGACATGAATTTGAAGGTTGTCGAGCCCATAGTTAAAGTGCTCAGATGCATGCACCCACTTATATATTCTATATTATTAAAAAGTACTTGAAAAATGCATTAAAAGTGTGTTTGCTGGTTAAAGGCACAATATAAAAATTGAAAGGAATTTTGTGCTGTCAGCAGTGAGAACAGTAAGAACTTGCTCAAACCAAATCAAGATTATGGGGACCAGAGCCTATACTGGCAATCAAGTGAGTGCAAGGCAGAAAGTAAACTGGAACTCTTTACCTCATCATATAAAGGAGTCGTCTACAATTGAACTGTTTAAAACAAGATTAAAGACTCATTTCTATTCACTTGCATTCTGTGACCTTCAGTAATACTGATGGTTTCCTCATTGTGATTATATAACATCACTTGTATTTATTTTTTATTTTATTTTTATTTATGTTCATATATTTTTATTTCTATTTGTTATTTGTTTGTTTTTTTTTCTTTTATTCTATTATTGTAAAACATAATTTGGCCACAGCATTCCTATGTTGTTTTAAATGTGCTATATAAATAAATTGACATTAACATTAAACTTGGGTAGGACACCAGTCCATTGTAGGTCCCTCTGAACACAGACACAAGAAGCCAGTTTAGAATCACCTAACCTGCATATATTTGGGGTGTCAGAGGAAAATCCAGGCCAACATGACAAAAATGTGAGATTAAAACACAAAGTGCTGAGCCTGGGTGCCACCATGACACCCGCCGTAAGAGTAAGGTCTCATTAAAGCACCACTTTCACGATTCCCTCTTCATTCAGCTGGCTGACTGGCTTTTCAGATACTCCATCTGATGGGTGTTTGGGATTCATGGCACCAGTTTTCTATCCATCTTACTAACCGAAGGTTGTAAACCGGATATGGACGTAGGGCACTGGGCACATTGAGGCGCATGCGCATTGCCGCACTGCAGCGCATCACACGACGTAAACCGGATATGGACGCAGGGCGCAGGGCTGAACTTGCTGTGCTCCACTCTGCCAGCGGTCGGTGTCAGCAAAGGCAACGGAATCACGCTCCACAAAACGAGACCACTTTACTACAGATGTGTGTGTGTGTAATTAAATGACATGTCCCCAGACGCACCCACCCTCCATGATAGACAAAACAAAAACGAGAGGATTCAGCACATATGTGAATCACATTACAGTATTACAGTACGGAAGCCCCAGACGTCCAAACTAAACAGCGTAAACCGGATATGGACGCAGGACGCAGGGCTGAACTTGCTGTGCTCCACTCTGCCAGCGGTCGGTGTCAGCAAAGGCAACGGAATCACGTCTCCACAAAACGAGACCACTTTACTACAGATATGCGTATGTAATTAAATGACATGTCCCCAGACACACCCACCCTCCATGATATGTCATCCATCCAGATATCGGACGGAACAGAAACTGATTGCCATTCTTGGATATCCGATTCGCTGGCGAATCGCGGGCTTACTAGTTCTTTTAGATCCTACAGGGAAAAAAAAAAACACAAAGCAAAATGTGAGATGTGAGGTGAAAAAAAAAAGTGTGTTGCTTCACTCAGACTAAGTAGTACAATTTATATCTAATCGGTCCAAGCATGGTACCTCTTGCGGTGTATGTAGGAATGTATGGTGGTGTCTTTGAGTGTAGGAGTTACTTTTCCTATACCTGGACAAGCTTTTTTTATATATGTTTCTTATTCATTTATGTTTTGCATGTGTAATTTACTGCATGGTCACAAGAATTTGACAGCTTGGACATAAGTTCCCAAACTGACAGGAGCTGACAACATTCACACACAGGATTATTTTCCCTCCCTCTATAGATTGCGTTCTTATCATTGCTTGCACGTTATCTGGCTACCTTCTAAGGAACAAAGTCCTCCACATTCCAAGTTTGTGTGACTCCTATCCCCTTTGTATGTTGTGATGCGGCCTTGCAATATCTATATAGTGTTGTACTGTTACCCAACTCTGTCTGTATGTAGCTGTAAAATAACCACACCACAGCGCTATTTGCAATGAGGCCTTATACACTGCATGGCACTCACTGTGAAGCTCTGTATGTTGACTCTTTTCTATCTATATCTTGCTGTAGTGTGACTCTGCCCCTCTTTTCCTATGACTGTACAACCATATTGTGCTAGTGTCCCTGTCCTTTGTATGCTACAAGTTTTTTGGTTGTCCTGTCCTACAGCAGTGGGCCCCTTGTCATTGTTTGTTGCTGAAATGTGACCATCTCACTCTCACTTATTTTGCTATAAGTAACCCCTGTTCATTGAATGTTGCTGTAGTGCGATTGCAATCCATGTGCAACCTAGACCTTCCTTCTATGAGATACATACTGTACAGTGATGCCATCTGTTCTGTCTGGTTCTTTACAATGACTCCGCCCCCTCTGAATGATATGGTCCAGTGACCACACCTTCTCTGTTGCTATAAGTAATGGAGACTCTTTGTAAGTTGTTAAAGTATTATCACATGTAATGTAGTGTATGTTGCCGCTATGTAGTCTTGCTGCCTGAGTGGCCAAAGATGTACCCTTCCATTTGTATATTGTGGAAATGTGACCCTAGCCTCTTCAATACTATAATTGGATGCTCCTTTCTATATGTAAAGATTTGTGTGACCCTGAATTCCAATTGTTATAATGGAGTGACTATAATTACTCGAAAAATATGTAGGTCAGTATATTAATAGCAGGACTAGAAAATGAGACATACTCAAAAGCACATTAAGTGTAGCCCAAAACAATCAATCTGCCTTATCGCCAAACCAAACCCAATTCCAAATCCCCAAATCATAGTCAACAAATCAGTACCAAAAATTAAAGTAGATCAAGATCCCTTGCTAATCTTTTAGACATTTATCTGAAAATCCAGATAATTACAGAAGTAAATGGGATGACATTTATACGGTCGTATCTCTGACCTCATGAATCATGCATTTGTGATGATAATGGTAAGGAGAGGCAAAAATAATTTAACACTATTAAATACACAAAAATAAACAAGAAATTTGAAATCCTCAACTAACAAAGATTGCAAAAGATGTAACTGGAGGCTGAGGAAAAAAAAAAGAGAACAGTGACTACATCCCACTCATCATTGCGTGTGCTGTGTAATTTCAGGCTTAAAAAACATTTTTCTAATTTTGTAACATGAAAATTCCAAATTTATTTTTGTTCAAAAATAGTATTATGGCCTGATAAATTAATTATTACTTGTTTTCAATTTACCTCAATTTCATTTTTGTTATGAGTGCTGCCATTTTGTGCATTGGCACGATTGTGGGATACAAAATTGTGTCAATTTACCTCAATTTTGTTTTTGTTATGGGTGCTGCCATTTTGTGCATGGACACAACCGTGGTTTGCTAGGTGACAGCCCTTGGAAGTTGTGCCAAGCGGGTCCATTGAAGAGACAATGCACAAGCCATGCATTCTTTGTTTAAGTCTGGCAAATTCTCATTTGTAATTTAGTTCATTTTGGAGTATACGATTGACTTTCTAGTTTTGACTACACTTGTTTTCGACTTATGCTTTGTCTTCTGACCTGTTATTATTCTGCAGTTGTGACCTGCTGTTTTCTACCTCTTGGCAGAGCTGTGTGTGTCACACATTCTTTGTTTCTATAGTGTAACGTTATCCCTTCTGTTTTTTGCTATAGTATGGTATGACACCCTATATTCTTTGTTTTGGTGTAGTGTGTAACCCCATCGTCTAATTCTTACGATATTATTACCACACCTACTGTGTTGCTGTAAGTGGCTCTACACTCTATGTGAGGAACACTCTAGGGCTCTGTAAAGTGATTTCATCAATTCTTTTTCTACTTTTGTGTGATTCTACCCAGTGGGCCAGTGTGCCCCTATTCTCTTTGTGTTGCTGAAGTGTGACCCCACTGTATTAATGTTGTAGATGTGTTGTCAGTGAAAATCATTCTAGTTATTGCATGTTGCTTTAAGAGTAAACAAAACTTCAAATTTTGCCTTCTACTGTTCATGCTAGGGCTTCTTTGTTGCTTACTGTTTTTATATCTTACCCACCATTTTTACAAACCTACCTTTTGTGCTATGAATTTATCAATAGTGTTTCTAATATATGCTACAAAATAATTATGGTAGGCAGGGGTCTGTTCCAGTACTAATGTTTGTTCTCTTAAGAGGTCAGAGTTGTGTGCCATATTACGGAAATGGATGAGGAAAGTTCAACAGCATGTGTAGTCTAAATCCTGCTAATCCGCCTGATAAGTAGTTTTTTAGACAGCAGTTTGGGCTTCATACCGTGAGGTTGTGGGTTCACATCCCTCTACTGTACCTGTGTGAGCATGAGCAAGTCACTTGGCCTGCCTGTGCTCCAATTGGTAAAAAAATAAAAGAAATGGAACCAATTGTATCATAAACGTTGTATGTTGCCTTGGATAAAGACACCAGACAAATAAAGGTAATGTAAATGTAAACAGCAAGCACCTATGAAAGTCAATGGAAGAACAAGGAGAACTCCCAAGTGATATGAGCTGGAGAAGCTCCACTAATTGTGTTGCAGGCAGACCTTTTCAAAAGAGTCCTTTTCATGTTGTACACCATGAAAGGTGCTTGACAAGATAACTGATGGATGAGCCATTAAAACACACTAAAAATTAATCTGTTTATTTAAGCCTGGCCAGCTATTTGAAATAATTTACTTATTTGAAAGGCACCATATACGTACAGCAAAGGTTAGGATTTCACATTTTGCACTACTCAGCACTTTTTTTTTGTTTTTTTTGCGTCAAGTCCCAGTTTGGCACATAATACAGCTTTTCAGTAGATTAGCCATTTGGGGTGGGGAGGCTGATTTTGTGAGCTGTCACTCAAGGGCTCACTGTAGCCGTCAAAGAGCTGCTTGTGAAAGGCACGACGCTGGGCAGCTGAATGCAGTCTGAACCCCTGGAACAGGCACTGGAGTGAAGGAGGCTGACAGCCGACCCTTCTTCACTCAAGACGTGCCTACAATGGAGGTTTTGTGGCCAGGCAAGAGAGTATATTTAAGTGGTGGGCTTGGGGAGTGTGGGGAGGGGGGGTTAAGAATTTGCCATTTTGCTGCAATGGGTGTATGTTCTGGATATCATCAGTCATAAGGAAAAAAACAGACATAGAATCTGATCTGATCTGTCTTAATTGTCTCAAGGGTTTTCCAAAACCGAAGCCTTCATTTTAGAAGTTGCTGAGCTATCATTTTTTTAAAAAAAGGCAACAAAAAACAAAAAAAAAGTCTTTAAGGAGATCAATTTGTGTTTAAACAGAGGCTGAAACTGCTCCAGAAGAAACAATCAAATAATGAATAAAACAACCACTTCTGATAGCATTTTCATAAACCTTTATATATATATATATATATATATATATATATATATATATATATACACACAGTGGAACCTCGGTTTGCGAGCATAATTCGTTCCGGAAACGTGCTCGCAGTCCAAAGCACTCGTATATCAAAGTGAATTTCCCCATAAGAAATAAACTCAGATGAACAACCCAAAACTATTCATATAAAAATGATTAATAAAAAATGTAAAAATTCATAAAACAAATTAACTTGCACTTTACCTTTGAAAAGAATCATGGCTGGTGTGAGTGAGTTTCTAAACTCTTGTGGGATTCCACCCAATGGGACGACACGCGGAAGAGCGTCCCAAAGCAATCGCAGTCTCCCAGCACTGTAGCAGTTCGCCGTAAAAGCGAATCCGAAAAGATTGCGGACAATGCTATAAGCGCTGGCCGTCGATGGGTGATACAAGTAACAAGGAACATTATAAATGCGCAGGGCACAGTACTACTTGGCCATGACTGCTGTGTCTGTGTATAGGAGAGCGTCAGATCCCGCTACAATAAAAAACCGCGCTGTTGCTGTTTCAAGCTGAATAAAGCTGGTGTTGCTAAAGTACTGAGACTCAGCTTTGTGTTTTGGGGTGCAAGACGGGGACTCGCATGTCACAGCACACACACACACACACACACACACACACAATATCCTTCCTAAGCTTCTTCTTTTATTTCAAAACATCCCAATATATATCAATAAATCATTTTTTAAGCAATTAGATTCAACAATAACCTCATTTATTTGGAACTCAAAACATTCACGTATCCGAAGAGCGACCCTACAAAGACCTCAGGCAGAAGGTGGTATGGCTCTACCTAATTTTCAGTTTTATTATTGGGAAGCAAACATACAAGGCATAAAAACCTGGACACAAATAAATGAACATACACAGGCCTGGTCCGCAATAGAAGTAAAATTCTGCAGCACTTCTTATATTCCCTGCTCTGTGCTCCAATAAATGCAAGTTATTGCAAATATACTAATAACCCAATTGTGCTTCACTCACTCAGAACATGGAACCAAATTAGAAAGCAATTTAAGATGGAACATCTTCTATCTGTGGCACCCCTGCAAGAGAACCACCTCTTTCAACCCTCGCAAACATATCCAGTTTTTAATATCTGGAAAAAATTTGGGATTAAATTGCTCAGAGATCTATATATAGACAATATCTTTGCATCCTTTGAACAATTACATTCCAAATGTAACCTTCCAGCTACACATTTCTTTCACTATCTTCAAATTAGAAACTTTGTCAAACAGAACCTGCCCGATTTTCCTCATCTCGTACTCTATCTATCTATCTCCACCATGCTGGAAAAAATACTGCTCAACTTCGAGGACTTAGACACCATTTCTGCAATATATAAAATTTTATTAGAGTCCCTTCCTTTCAAAGATCCAAGAGGACAATGGGAAAAAGATCTCTTAATTAATATATCAGAAAAGGAGTGGAAGGTAGCAATGCAGAGAATTCACTTGAGCTCCATATGCGCAAAGCATAGAATTATTCAACTCAAAATGATATATCGAGCTCATCTGTCTCACTTACTTAATCCAAAATGTTTCCAGGGCAAGATCCAACCTGCGAACACTGCAACCAAGCTCCTGCCTCACTGGGTCACATGTTTTGGGCATGCACCTAATTAACAACATTTTGGACCAAAATTTTTAAGTGCCTTTCAGACAGCCCTGGTGTCACAATCCCTCCTAACCCATTAATAGCTGTGTTTGGTGTTCTTCCAGATGGATTTGAAATGGAGAAGGACAAGCAAACTGTAATTGCATTCACTACACTTTTTACATGCAGACTGATTTTGTTAAATTGGAAGAATCCTAACTCTCCTCTAATAAGTCAGTGGGAAACCGATGTTTTATAGTATTTGAAATTGGAAAAAATCAAATTCTCAGTTAGGGGATCTGTACAGAATTTTTTCAAAACCTGGCAGGATCTAATCAATAATATTTTAGAATAAAAAGAAATAATTATTTCCACATTTCTTTTCCTTCTTCATTTATCTCATTAGTTATAAATTTATCATTTATAACTGTTCCAGATTTTGATTTTAATATTAGAAAAAATCAAATTCAAACAAATTATCATTACTAATGTTCAATTATAGTGTGAAAACAATAAAAAACCTTCGATTGATGGCTAATAAATGTTTTACAAAAAAAAGTTACGTGATAAGGAAAAATTGTTTTTTCAATTTTGAATAATCAACACAGTTCTTTCAAAATATACCTGTGTTGTGAATGGTTATTTTTATGTTTTTTTTGAAATTCAAACAAATCATTACTAATGTTTAAATATAGTGTGAAAACAATAAAGCCTACCTGACGGCTAATAAATGTTTTACAAAAAAAGCTACGTGATGGAGAAAAATGGTTTTCAATTTTGAATAATCAACACAGTTCTTTCAAAATATACTCGTGTTGTTAATGGTTCTTTTAATGTTTTTTTGTTTGTTTAGCCATCAAAACGAAGATCAAGGAGGTGAAGCGGGAAAATATGGATCGCAGGGTTGTCTTGCAAAAGAAGAAGAAACTCCTGAAGGTGGGCCCTGTGAAAAAGAAGGACCTGAAGAAGCTAGTCCTTTACCTGAAGAACGGAGCTGAATGTCCATGTCAGCAGCTGGAAAACCTCAGTAACAACTACCTCATCATGGGGCGCAAAGCAGAGAAGCAGTATCTTATAACTGGGATCCACAAATGGGACAAGGCCAGCAAGGAGTTCAAAAAAGCCTTGAAGAAGATGAAAAGCTACAAGTGTCCTGCGTATGACGCTGTTTTCAAGTGATTGGCAAAACTGACTGCTGATTCCTAGACCTTTGACAGTACATGCTTCCCTCCCACCTCCCCATAACACTTTGTATGCACACCATGTGCTGGAAATCAGACTGCTTTATTTTTCTAAGCCCCACTTCAAAATGAAACCAATCACACTTTAGTCTACAAAGTGATTTCTTACTTATTAATTATGCTACCAGTCACCTTGTCCTAAAATGCATGTCTGATTTTTTAGTTAAACGTTACAGGGTTTGTTTGCTGTTTTTAATCTTCCTATAATTCATATTTAAAGTTTTCAAAATGTACAAATTTCAGATTGTTATTCAATTTCTTTTTGTACTAAAGATGAATGATTGTTAGAAAAATAGGAAAACTGGGTTGGGGGGTAGTTGTTGATAAATGCTCCTTTTAGATAACCAATGCATCCTGTTGGGGGTAGATAGTAACTGCAGAATTTCTGGATTGCTTCATAATATGGCATTGGGTTAGACATTTCACCATGCAAAATGAATTCACACCTGTACATATGAGATGTCTTACTGTTGTTTGTTTAGATTATGGGGGCTGAAATCATTGATTTTTTTGACAGAATGGTTTAACTGAGGCATATCCTGTTAGTCGTGGCTTTAAATTTTAGAACAGATTTTCTATTAATCAAATTTCTTATTTTCGTTTCCAGTATCATGTATTTTTAATGATGAATTAATAGCATTCTCAGATTCATTTTGCTTTTTCTTAAAAAAAAAAATGACATATTTTAAATCAGAAAAAACAATATAATAAGTTATTCTAAAGATGTTTTAAGCAGAATATAAAATGCCATTGCTTACTGTGTAACACTTCTGGCTTCATTTTTCAGTTTGTGTGTTTTTTTCCCCGATTTATCGTTATTTTTCTTGGCCATGATTTAAACACATCCAAGCTGTAACTCCCTTTTTTAAAATACTGCTTTTGGGGTTTCTTTCCAGCCTTTCAGAGCTTGAAAGTAAAATAAGGACCATTATCATTTAAGATGCCCCAAAGCAAGCAGCAGCACTTGGTTTTGGGGGGGTAAGGGTGAGGAGGATGTGCTTTTGAACATGGCAGAGAATCCAGGCATGAAATAGTGAGCAAAATTGCAGAAAAATAGTCCAAATATACACAGGAAAAGAAAAAAATGAAAGCCCATACTCCCTTCTTAGCAAAGCTGGTTACTTTGATAGTTGTATGCAATTCTATTTTAAACCATTCATGGTAACAAAATGTATACAAATGACTGACACAGAATGCATCCAATCGGTGCTGAAGGTGTCCGTTTTCGGCAGTGCCATCCATCCTGTTCACCACCTCCCTTTGCCTTTAGGCACCCATAAGCTGATTGCTCTTCTAATTTGTTACTTACTTGTTGCTTTCTGTGTTGTTGTTGTTGTTTTTTCCCTTCTTTGATTGACTGCATGCAACGGGTTAGTATGAAGGCTGCCCAGTTAGTTATATAGCTCTCTGTCATGTCTTTCTGTGCAGGAGAGGTAATGAAAACTGGGACATTCCCATATTCGTGGGAATTAAAATAGGTTATTAGTTATGTTTAGGAAATGGCAAGATGTGTGAAAAGTGCCATCGCATTAAAGTCATTGAGGTAACCTTAACTTCAGGTGAAGGGCTTTGTTTCATAGTTCTTTTGTCTTGCTATATACTTTTTTTCTGTTACGCAAAACTGTTAAACAAAAAATTTATATTTGGGTGCAGTAGTTATGTTTCACAGTAGTATTACATGTATTGCATTTAATATTCAAACAGTTTATTAAAAGAAAAAAAGAGGAACTACACTGGCATGTTTGTTGCATCCTTTTATTCAACGTTTCAATATTTGGGGTTCAATAATAAAAAAACAAAATCTCACTGGTGTTTGTCTTAGGACCTTCATTGTGATTCTACTGATGTTTTATTAATTTTCTTAGTATACTCTGTCAACACATAGCAAAATGTTTCTTTTCTATATTAACAAAACTTTGCTGGAGTGATTTCAGGCATATAAGTTGATAAATATTTTGTATGTCTTTATTTGCAAAGTAGACAAAGCAAATGTAACATTAGACAGTGTTTTGGGAGCATGTTTTTTTTTCATTCATGAGAACAGATGTGCATTGATGTTTACCTAACCAACCCGCCCCCCCATTCTTTACGACTGGCTCACGATGTGAAATTTATGGCGAGGGGGATAGAGCATCAGACCAGCGTGGCAAGGGTGACTGGGCAAGCCATTCACTGCAGGACGGCCATAAGCTGACTAAACAAAGCAACTGGGGGATGAGTTGTACCTGATGATGAGTTGTTTCATTGGTAACTGGTTAGCAAAGGACTGGAAATTTAATTCTGTTGGTCTAAAGTGTGGCCTTTTATGATTTTAATTCAGAGGCCATGCTGTACTACAACGCCCCATTGGTTTAAGAATGGTATAAAATTGGTCACCTTTCCTTTACATCTCTCTTTCCCACCATCTGACCATGATTAAGACAACTCTATTTTAGCAGTCATATTGAGACCGCAGTGGTAGTGCTGCTGCCTCACAGTAAGGAGACCTGGGTTGCATGTTCTCCCCGTGTCTGCGTGGGTTTCCTCCGGGTGCTCCAGTTTCCTCCTACAGTTCAAAGACATGCAGGTTAGATGGATTGGCAATTCTAAATTAGCCCTAGTGTGTGCTTGGTGTGTGTGTCCTGCGGTGGGTGCCAGGGATTGGTTCCTGCCTCGTGCCCTGTGTTGGCTAGGATTGGCTCCAGCAGATCCCCGTGACCCTGTGTTCAGAGTCAGTGGGTTGGAAAATGGATGGATGGATGGATATTGAGACTGGTATGTGGCCTGTTTCAATACTCAAAGGGTACGTGATAACAAAGCAAGTGAGACTGAAGATATGCTGAGAGCTGCCTCTGAACACAAGATGCACTGCTACTTAGGCTGTAGGGTTATGGTTTGCCAGTATTCATATAGCATTCTGCTTCCTTAATATTTTGGGACATTTTTATCAATAATACATAATTACTGCAAATGTATAACTTAACTCCTGTCTAGTTTTTTATTCTGTCTAATTGCCTGAGTATACATATGTAGAAGGGAAGGGAGAGGAAGTGAAAAAGTACCTGATCACAGAGTGGTAAGTGTATGAGATTTTAGACATTTTGTTAAGGTCTACACCAGGGGTCTCCAACTTCAGTCCTGGAGAGTTACTGTGGCTGCAGGTTTTCATTCTATCCCTTTTCTTAATTTGTAACCAGATTTTGCTACTGATTAACTCTGTCTTAATGTTAATTGATTCACAACTTAAGACTCAGGCCCCTGAATTATTTCTTTTTCCCTTAATTAGCAACCAAACAATATTATGACACAAAATGTACCAACACATAAACAACAACCGATGTCCATCACACAATAACTGAAAATAAAGAAAGGTGAAGGCCTCAGTAATGTTGATCTGCTCAGGTCCACAAAACATTTTGACAGCCTCTTAAAAAAGAAAATCAACAGTTTTGGAAATGTCTGCCATAGCAGAATGAGCGCCATGGAATTAAATAACGGGTTTAATTAGCAACAAGAATTGGCTTCAAGTTAAGAAACCGAACGAAGTGAAGTTGCTTGGAGTGTGAGGCCCCAGCTTAGTTGGTCAGCTGTTGGCTCACTTCACATCAAATTTATGTTTAGGTGCCGTTTAAGGACAAAAGAATCAATTCAGTGGTCAGAATCTCAAGAAAAGTCAATTAAAATAAAGGGAAAGAGTTAATTAGCAGCAAACACTGGTCACTGATTAAGAAAAGAGTTAGAATGAAAACTTGCAGCCACAGTAGCTCTCAAGGACTAAAGTTGGAGACCCCTGGTCTACACAATAGGGTCACCATGGAACCTTACACAATAAAACAAACTATATAATAATAAAATAATATTTCCTTTATAGTTCTACCTATGGATTTGTGCTAACATGATGTGATATCACTCATGTAATGAAACACGAGGCATATGTGATGCAAGTTGCTTTTAAAATGTGAGCAGAATGTTGCCTTTATCCCTGGATGTGTTTACTTCTTCCTGAAATTTTGGGACACCAGACAACACTACTACCTACAGCATTTATCTGCATGCCATTTTTTTTGAGTATGGCTCAAAGAGTTTTATGAAAAGTACATAAAAAGAAATTACAGTTAAAGATAAGAAATAAAAATATCAAAAATTTAAATAAGTGAAAGAGTCCCTAACATAATTGTATATTAAGTTACAGTTATCTATAGGCAGTTTTTAAGTCTCTACGGTGGCAAAGGTTAGAGTGCAATTTCACTGGACAACAAATACTTTCATATTTTTGCTTCCTGAAAAAAATTTGTGATATATGATAGAAACCTTCAAGCTGAACAGCAATATCATTTCAGATTCACTGTATCACATAGGAAGCTGAAGAAACATGAGATTGATTTCTTTTGATGTAATGTGTTTAATAACTCAATGATGTTGACAAATTAGTACAGCTGAGCTGAAAATGTTTTGCTTCTGATTTTCATTTGTTCTTAGCATATGACAGTTTAGCGTTTCAGTGTCCAATAATACTTGACCAGCATCATCCACTTGTCATGATGCAGATTTTTCATTGTTGCAATGGTCCTGTTGAAACCTTTCACCATGTTCATCACTGACTGCACCAAGATTAGCAGGAAAGATGTCCAGGTATGAATGCAGAAAATGTATCTTTAGTTACATGTTGCACTTTGCGGTTTTGTATGCCAGAAGCATGATGTCAGCGAGTTGGGTGTGCTCTGTAGATACAATGAAAATTCTCCGCAACATCCTTGAATGGCTACTTTGCAATTTCCTCTGGCATGACTAGCAGGTCTTCGAACCACTTATTATTGATGATGTGTCTGATTTGTGGGTCAACAAAAATGTCTTACTTAATCTTATGTGGCACCAGCAGGGGGCGTACCAGCCACCCAACCAGATACAGACAGACACTGGAGGCACACTTGGGAAAACACACTGGTTTTATTTTCTTTTTCCCCCTTGTGGGCAACACCTTCCCCATTCCCACAACTCAAACACAGTCCCAAGGACAGTTCAATAAGGCACAATACCACACTTCTTCTTCTTCTCTCCTTTTACTCCTCCACTCCTCCTCGGCAAGCTTCGTCTCCCTCCTCCCGATTCTGGCTCACTGAATAGTGTCTGCTGGCCCCTTATACTGTATAAGGAACCCGGAAGTACTCCAGGTGTTTGATGATCTACTTCCGGCAGCACTTCTGGGTGTGGCAGAAGAACTGCCCATGAGGGCTCAGCAGTTGCTGCAGAACCCCCTGGCAGTACCCACAGACCCCAACAGAGGTGTACCAAACTCCAACTCCCATGGAGCCCTGCGGGAGTCCTAGGCACCGCTGCAACCCAGGAGGGATGCCATCTAGCGCTCCAGGGGAGGTACCGCATATAAGTCGGGACTTCATTTTACCGTTTAATTTCTGGTATTGTCGGTTGTATAAGTCGAATGCGGAAAACTCACACTATTGGACCAAGAGATTATGATATGCTAATGCCCTCCTGAGAGAGTAACCATGGAGCACACTGCCTTTGTTTCTATGTATTGTGGCTACGTGACCACACGGTAATACCCAAACTATTCCGAAGCAACATTTGCACTGATTTGTGTCTTTTGTATCTCACACCCTCATACACCTTTATCGTAAGAGCATCTCTTATCTATGATGGAGCGTTATATCAGAAGAAAATATGAAGCTGGTTTTAAATGAAACGTCATTAAAATAGCGAAAGAAATTGGTAACTGCACTGCTGCAACAAAATTCGATGTGTCTGAGAAACTGATGCGAGATTGGAGGAGATAAGTCAGGGTCTGATTTTATGATCGATTTTTCAAATTTCAAGACCCAACTTATACGTGAGTATATACAGTAACACTCTGGCCATGCTTGCTCCAATGGTCCGCCCAGCGTGGAGGTGTCCCGGTCATCCGCCACACTTGGAATAAGTTAATCATTTAAACATCTGTCTCAGATATCAAAATCATTCACCTTCCTTGTTTATCACTTTCACAAAATTTTCCTTCTGTTTAAATTTTATATGTAGAGTAGGTAAAATTGTCTTTCTTTGGTTGACAAGTGGTTTATGTGCCGCATTTTCTTACTTACAGAGTGGCTGGATCTTTTTAATGTAATGAAGAGCTGTACCATTCACAGGACTTGGTCGATCTGAGCTGCATTCCTGGTAGCATAGTGCTACTACTTTAGATAACCATAGGTGTTCCAGATGTAATTGTTGTACTGTATATGCATATTTCTAATACAAGAGGAAATCACAAAAATATGTGTTTTCAAAAAAACAGTATATGATAGAAAAATGTAAAAACGATTTTTGTGATCAGCAGGTCAAAACCCATAAGATACACATAAAAGGGCTCGGGAAGCAAAATCTTTGTTGTCCAGTGTGCTATGGTCAGATGGCCAGGAAACAGACAATTAAAAGAAAAAACATAAAATCCCACCGGTGTGATACTGGAGAAAACAAACCGGCCCAGCCAAACACACTGGAAGCATTCAACATTCAACAAATGGGAAAAAGCCTTTCATTTTTATTAGGATGCACTGTCTTGGAACATTTAATGCAGCAAGACCTATCAATAGTTATAGAATTGATATCCCTTCCAACAACAACAGTGGCTACAGAGTACTTTGGCCAGATGGCAGTGACTCAGGGTGGCCACACATTTGACAGGAACACAAAAACTAAGTGTCAATAATTAGGACTGACAGATTGTTTCTGTAACAGTGCACTGAACTGAGGATTATCGGCAAGTGCTTGAGGAGAGCTTTTTACAAAGATTCTAAAACAGATGAGTGGAATATGGTACAAATTATACACACAAAGTGCGCTGAGAGGCTGAAAATAATTTTCTGTTATTTTACAAACATTACTGTAATGATACTGAATTATGCATATTTTTCAAGCTATTGGTTAAGTTTTTTTTTTCAAATTTCATTTTTAGTGCAACCGTTTTGCTGATCCCTGAACTGTACCTGAATCCTCCCAAAATGAAAGTAATCATGATACCACCTCAGTATGGCTTACTTTTACCTGTATTAACCATCACTTTAAATATCGTTTTCCTTTTGGAACCACTTGATGACACTAATTGACGATGCTGAACAGAGAATGATGTGGAAAAAAATCATTTGCAATACAAAAATCTAATCTGAGCACATAGTTTCCAAACTGGGTGGCTTCATGCCCAGATGTAAAACTTTGGCTTGGATGGGATCCCTTATTTTGTGATTTTTTTTTCTAAACTCTACAGATCTTTTTTTTATTGAATTTATTAAAAACAAGTAACATTCCATACAATAAAGTCAAACCTTAGCAAAACTAAAATCGATTCAACCCCTACCCAAACTCTACAAATCTTTTCAAAAGTAAAAAAGTAGGTATGAGTTTGCATACCATTGTAAAAATGCAGCTTGAATACCTTTAATTTTTATACATTTTGGTGCTTTGGTAGGCACTGTCCATCATAGCCCTGAATTAGGTATGTAGTTTTGAGAATGTTATGTTACAATTTTAATAAAGAGAACTAAGACAAAAGGGTTGTAGCACTTTGAAATTTTGTTTTTAAGAATAATAATTGTATGAATGCTTTTCATTGTACTGTATAGTCCAAAACCTCTGTCGAAGTCTACAATACTATTTTTGTAGACTGTAATGCTTTTGTTGCTAAACATGAAAAGAATACTCCCCCCAGAATTGTTGTTTATTTACTTACTCCATGTGGTTTGTAGTGGTGGCCAACATGAGATTTTTTTTCATGAACATTTTTGGTATTGTTACCAATTTTGCAGAGTTTTTCAGCATAGGTTTCCATTCTATCAGAAACGTTGTTATTTTCGTTCTCCATGAAAACATGAGATTGAATTTTTTTCTTGGCCATCACTACAACCACTTGGAGTAAGTAGCATATAAAAAATAATTTTTGGTTCACATTTTCCTTTACCGATAAAAGGAAACTCACCCACAGATCAGTAGATGTTAATGCAAATTGAACAATGGCACGGCTACAGTTTATAGTATCCTCAATCATCTGTTGATCAGCTTTCAACATTACATTATATACTGTCTGAACTGCTGGCTATACTGAGTTTTGTATGCTATCCTTGTATTTGTTTAGTGGTTTTCTCCAGGTTCTCTAATTTTCTAATACACTTCAAGGCCTGCTTGCAAAATAGACTTTTGACTGTAAATTGGCCTCAAGTGGAAAGCTGTTGCACCAGGCCTACACTCCCTACAATCCTACAGTATATTGAATAAAATGGGTCTTGAATATGGATGTTTAAAGAAGACCCCAAAGCGTATAGTTTTTCACACAGTTTATATGAGATTTTTATGTCTAAAGATAACATGGTTCCTTCAGGATTTTTTAAAGCTCTTGGTGAAAGTGCCCAAGATGTCATATTGAATGATGAAATTGTTTGATAACTCTTCTCATTTTTTTCCTCAGGAGTAAGCTGCCTTTTATTTATCATAATTATAATGGTCAAACTGATTAATATGCAATATATTTAAATATGTAAAGTAAGAAAAGACTTCTATTGGTTTTGCTTGGAATATTCTGAAAGAAGACTCAGAATGACGTCTAGTCTTTACTATGGAGTGCTTATGCACAGCATCAATAGCAAGGATCCACAAATGTTCAGTGTTAGAGGTGTTTTCATAAAATCGTTTTGTGTTTGATGTCTGTCCAAATGAGTTTAACACCTTGTATTTGGGGTGCCATTTACTATAGAGCTTCCTTAAGGCATTTATAGTAATTCTTTAATGGTAGTATTTGTGGGCACTTTTATATGGCTTTTGTGTAAAACAGATTACGATAATCACAGGTTTTACTTTAAAGCGTGTATGGCTAGTTTATTATTCTAGGTTAGGGTATTCAAAAATGCCAGGACAGGATCAGAATTTTGCTTGTCTCTGCCCTTTCCAAAGAATGATTCTAATTCTTTATCAGCCTGATCTTTGGAATCCAGTTTAGGCTCCATACTTTTTTGTTTAAATGGCTTGCATGACTGTTAGCCAGTAAAACAGGGGACTTTCAAACATCAACAGGGAGAAAGCATTTCTGTAATTGGTAACCTGTAGATAAATAATAAATACAAGTAAATGGTTTCACAAGTAGATGCCTCGTGAATGTATAAACTCAGGATGTTTCTGTCCATGTCTTCCTGATGCCACAGAAAGGATTTTGAATATCTGCTGCACTCTATGCTGCCTCTTAAATAGACATGGAGCAGGATGATATTTAAACAAATATTGGGGGTTTTTTCAAAATAATTAGGTATGCAACTGGTATGTCTGCAAATTTATTGTACAGACTTTTTCACATTCCATAATATAATTACAAACAAGTGAACCAGTGGAACCATTTACCAGTTCTGTATATCAGCTCAGAGGAGCACAGAGATCATAGTTATAATCACTTAATCAGGTTATTATCTTTATCATCATCTGATTCTTTGGCAGCCAACTAAAGCAGAAAGAGGGCACTGGGGAGAGAGTGGAACATCATGTGAAGGATGATATGCAGAAGACAGCTAACATAATGGAGTCCTGGCTTCTACATTTTCTTTGTAACTCTTGGACCTGCTCATCCCTTTTAAGACAGATAGGGTTCTGTTTTTCATTATACACATACAGTATATACGCAGTAGCTTTTTCTGGTTTCAGATGTGGGTCATATTATATTGCTATTACTTTCGGCATTCTGAACTCTGCATAAATCATAAGTGCAGCTGCTAATTACCTTACATGCTGTCAGACATCAAGTGCACAGTGCTAAAAGAAAAATATATGCTGTAAATGTACTCGGGGAAGGGTACGCCACACAGATAGAGCAACACTTGCTTTCAGAAAATGATGGCACCTTTTACCATCTATTGTGATGCCAATATTAGTAGCAAGAGGTAGCTTGGCAAAAGACAAAAGTGGTGGCAGAAAAAAAGTTACTTATATATTATTTATTTACAGTGTATTCAGACCTCTTCCATTTTTTCATATCGTATGTTGCAGCCTTATGCTAAAATCACTTGAATTCATGTTTTCACTACATCAGGTAACACTCAGTAACCCTGAATTACAAAGTGAAAATATGATTTTTAGAATTTTTTGCAAATCTATTAAAACTTACCAACTGAACTATCACATTGATACAAGTATTCAGACCCTTTGCTGTGACACTTGAAATTTCGCTCATGTGCATCTCATTGTGTAGCCGTGTTCATTTGGTTTCCAAAATATCTGTAGCGTCTGCTTTCTCATGGGGTTCAGGTAATGAGTATGACTAGTAGATATGTATGCATGCAAATAAATCCATAGTTCAAGTGTCGTCGTTTTAAAATTTTTACTAAAAAAATCAAAGAAATGCAGTTTAAACAAAAACAAACAGAAATATTAATAACCAGTAACGGCGCACTGCACGATAACAGTGAATTTCCCCTTGGGATTAATAAAGTATCTATCTATCTATCTATCTATCTATCTATCTATCTATCTATCTATCTATCTATCTATCTATCTATCTATCTAACATGCAGTGAATACACTTGACTTGAGCATTCATAGTTTTCATCCTCCTTCTCTGTATGTTTAGCATTCGTTTGCTCAGAGGTTGATGCGCTTGCTGCTTCTTAAGCAGCTCTTCTTTTCTTCACCCTAACAGCCCGCTTCTTCTCTTCTTCTGTCAGCATCTTTTCACGTTAAAACTGATTAAGTCAGTGTTTGTGTTACAATTGCTTAGTACGTTTTTCTTAATTTTTAACTTAAGCTGGCACTTAAGTCTTCAATCTGCCTCAAGAATGATTTAAGATATGAAGAGGTAGAGGAAGTCAAGGCGAAGGTGGTAGGGATGAGAACGGCGCCCGTATACATGCACCACATGGCCGCCCTGCTGGCTGCTGCTGAGAGTTGATAATACAATGAAATAAAATAAAAATAAAAAGAGAAATAATCTTGGAGGTCAATCATCACCACGAAAATGGATAGCAGACGTCACGTAGTATATGTGTACCAAATTTCAGGTCAATAGTTCAAACGGTTTGCGAGCTACAGGTGATTTAAAATCCTGGACAGACAAATGGAGAGCCACGGTAGTGTATTATATATAAAGATACAAAGAAAAGTTAATATGTTAAATGTGTCTGTTCAAAGCTTATATACATTGTTGTGTTTCTTTAAATTTCTCTTATAACATTCAGGCACGAAACATGAACGGTCAGAATACTGCATGCCGTCATTATCCCACTGAAAACACGTCAGATTAAACGGTTATGTTTCTAGCTAAGCTGAGATTGACTAAAATTCTATTATTGAAGTTCTGATAAAGCTGAGCGATAAGTAAGCTCTATTATAAGTTAGCTTTAGGGGTTAAACAGAATCTTCCATTATCAACTGTATGCAGCCATGAGAAACTCACATTCTAAAGAAATTAAGCAAACACTTTTAGCATTAACATTAAACATGTGAATTTCCCATTGGGATTAATAAAGTATCTATCTATCTATCTATCTATCTATCTATCTATCTATCTATCTATCTATCTATCTATCTATCTATCTATCTATCTATCTATCTATCTAAACATTCCATGATTTGCTCTAACACATTGTATTGATTATCACTAAGAAATTTTGTTTAGAGTCCACCTGTGGTGATTTAAATTGATTGGACATAATTAAGAAATTCACACACCTGTTCATAGAATCTCCCACAGTTGACAATGTGTATCGGAGCTAAAGCCAAGCCATGAGGCTGAAGGAATTGCTTAGAGACAGGATTGTGTTGAGGCACAGATCTGCAGAAGACTATAAAAACATTTCGGCAGCACTAAAGGTTCTCAAGAGTAAAGTGGCCTCCATAATGGAATAAATTTGAAACAACCATTACTCTGGCCAACTGAGCAGTAGCAGGAGAAGAGCCATGGTAAGAGAGGCGACCAAGAACCTGATGGTTACTCTGGCTGAGCTCCAGAGAACTTATGTGGAGATGAGGAGAAAGTTCCAGAAGGGCAACCATCACTGCAGCACTACATCAGTTTGTTCTTTATGACAGATTGGTAAGACAGTAAATGATGCATGAACACCCACTTACAATTTACAAAAAGGCACCTAAAGGAATCAGACTGGGAGAAAGAAGATTCTCTGGTCTGGTGAAACCAAGATTATCATCAGGTCTGGAGTAAACCAGGCACTGCACATAACCTGTGTGATACCATTTTAACAGTGAAGCATGGTCGTGGCAGCATTATACTATACTGTAGGGTTGTTTTTCAGCAGCAGGGACTCAGAGACTAGTCAGGGGTGAGGGGAAGCTGAACAGAGTAAAGTACAGAGATAATGAAATCCTGTCCCAGAGTACCTCAGACTAGGTTGAAGGTACAAAGACAGTAAGCAAAATGCAAAGACGATGCCTTTGTGTGGCCTAGCCAGAGCCTGGGGACCATCTCTGGAAAGAACTGAAAATGTCTGTCCACTGATGGTCTCCATCCATCCCGACAGACCTTGACAGGATCTGCAGAGAATAATAGTAGAAAAATCCATAAATCCATGTGTACAAAGCTTGTTGTGCAAACCCATGAAGACTCCAGGCTGGAATCATTGCCTCAACTAAGTAATAAGTAAAGGCTCTGAATACTTGCTTCAATGGGATATTTCAGTTTCTTATCTTTAACAAATCTGAAAAAATTCTAAAATGTTCTTTTCCTTTGTCATTCTGGGGTACTGAGTGTTGCTTGATGTGAGGAAACAAGAATTTAAATGATTTTAGCATAAAGGTGTAACATAAGAAATTGTGTAAAAGTGAAGGGCTCTGAATACTTTCTATAGGTACTGTATATAACACACTAGTAGGGAAATGTGATGCTGCCTAAGAATGAATAAAGTGCAGGTGCAGTCAATAAATTAATTCCCCAGGAGGAAAAATGTTGATCCCAAACTAAAATTTCAGTGATCCAAATTGTCTTCCAGGGGGCATTTCCCATCATAAAACACAGATGTGGTCACTAAATGAAGCTCCCGAAAGACAAACATTTCAGTAAGAAACTTAGCCTCTGGTACTCCCCTGTACACATGAGGAATCTGTACAAAAATGTGGCAGAGATTGGTTCAACACTGTAGAGCTGCATATCAGACAAACACACAAACAGACATTCAGCTTTATATATTAGATTTTCTTGCAGAAGTGTAGCTCAAAGTATAACAATCGATAAATTACAATCAAAACAAAAATGTCTCCAATATTTGTCAAAAGTCAGTGTCTGATTTGAAAATATATGCTATGATCAAATGGCCAGAGAGTAAAGGAAAACAACGACTCCAGCCAGCACAAATGCTGGAAACGAAACAACCTTCTAAGGCTTTATTTAAAAGCCAAAGAATTCACAGTCCCATGGGTATTCTACAGTACTTGAATGTCACAGTTATTACTAATATTACTAATAATATCTAGGTATGATTCACTAGCTATCATCATGGTGGTATCATCCTTAACAACACCAAAGTTGACTGCAGAGTACCGCAGGCGGAAGTGGCACATTGCACCATCACAGAAAGTAGTTATTAGTAACGGGGGAAAAAAAATGTGAATACGTAAAACTGCTTAATAATTCTACTCAGTGAAAACAGCCATGCACAGTACTATGAGCAAACAGAAAGTTAAAAATATGCGATCATGCAGGATTAATCCGTAGGACTTATGAGATCATGGCAACCATAGCTAAAAGGAGTACTGAGAGGTAATTAATGAGAAATATTATGCAAAATGTAAAAGAAGGCCCCAAAAAGAATCTTTCTTCATGTTAGTAGTAAAACAGCTGTCAGGTAGGAGGTGAAGTACGTATATCAGGAACAGCAAAGGAAATAGTCAAATAGTGAATGCTCTAAATCAGGGGTTCTCAAAATCAGTCCTGGGGCCCCAATGTAGCTTCAGGTTTTTGTTTCAAGCAGACTCATAATCAGTGACAATAACTGATAACACTGATCTCAATTAATTAGCTGGTATTGTTTTCTCTCTTCTCTTAATTCTACATTCAGAAAAGCACAGCAGCATGATTTGTATATTAGTAAAACATTTACAAGTATTTCTATTTTTGCTATTGATTTAAATACTTAATTTCAGTATAATGCTTAACTTGTAGTGTAGTTCGCTTCCTTCATTGTATCTTAATAATGACAATTAAAAACGAGCACAGCAGACACCCAGGCAAACAATACTGAATCATGAAAGGTTGCAACTACTTTAGCAAGAGACCTACTAATTAGTAAATAATGGAATAATTAAACAATTAGAACACCTGTTAAAGTAGAATAAAGATCAAGATGAAAATATTCTTAAAAAAAATCCCATATATCTGCTAGTACATTTTAATAACATTTTTCTTTTACCAGACTTAGTTTTTTAATTTCTAATTTCACAACACAGAATCTGGGAAATAACAGTTCATTTAATTAGTTCAGGAGTCCAAATAAAAACAGAAGCTGGTTGGAACAAAAACCTGCAGCCACAGTGGATACACAGGACAGGGTTTGAGAACTCCTGCTCTAAATCAATAACCACAGCAGTTAGCGCAGGGTTTCCCAAACCCGGTCCTGGGGACCCCCTGTGGCTGCAGGTTTTTGTTCCAAACAGATTTCTAATCAGTGACAACACCTGATAGCACTGATCTCATTTAATTAGCTGGTATTTTTTTCTCTTATTCTACATTCAGAAAAGCACAGCAGCATGATTTTTACATTTATAAGACATTTAGAAATATTTCTGCTTTTGCTAGAGATTTAAATGCTGAAATCTCTTTTATTGATTTCATTATATTTTGCACTTTCTCTGTGCAGTTTTTCCCCTTGTTGTATCTTATTAATAACAATTAAAAATGAGCAGAGCAGACACGCAGGCAAACGACACTGAATAATCAAAGGCTGCTACTTTAGAGTCAGACGCACTAATTAGTAAATAATGGATTAATTAAACAATTAGAACACCTTGAAAAGTAGAATGAAAATCAAGATGAAAGCATTGTTAAAAAGAAATAAAATACATGATTCCTATATAAATGCTTGGTACATTTTAATATATTTTGTTTTTTTTTACCAAACTTAGTTTTCTAATTTCTATATTTTTCCCAAAACACAGAACTTGGGAAATATCAGTTCACTTAATTAGCCCAGGAGTCCAATTAAAAACAAAAGCTGGTTGGAACAAAAACCCTGCAGCCACAGGGGGTCCCCAGGACCGAGTTTGGGAAACACTGTCTTAGAAGGACTGACAAGTTTGTACTTAAATGTTAATTCGGCTTGCCATAAAAAGAGAGAAGTGCTGCTTAGATTTAAAGGACTGGGCCCAGATAACATATATTTTTTTAAAAAATCACTGCACAAAGGGGAAATTTCATAAGAATGGACCAGAAGTTATTCCGTATATATATATCCGAGGGTGCCACCAGGGAGTGCTGCAACAACTGCTGAGCCATCTTGGGCAGGTTTTCTGCCACACCCGGAAGTGCTGCTGGAAGTGGGTCAACGAGCACCTGGAGCACTTCCGGGGTTTTTATAAAAGGAGCCAGCAGTCATTACTCCGGGAGCCATAATCGGAAGACAATCCTTTCCCATGTGTATGTGTATGTGTATGTGTATGTGTATGTGTATGTGTATGTATGTGTGTGTATGTGTATGTGTATGTGTATGTGTGTGTGTGTGTGCGTGTGCGTGTGCGTGTGCGTGTGCGTGTGCGTGCGTGCGTGCGTGCGTGCGGGGTGGTGGTGATGATGAAACTGCTTGTGCTTTTTGGTCTTTGTGGGACTGTGTTGTGCCTGCAGGTCACAGGGAAGACGTGCCCCACAGGTGAAGAAAATAAAAGTTTATTTCTTTTACACGTGTGCCTCCCGTGTCTGTCTGTGTTGGGTTGGTGCTGGTGAAGCTCTTTTGTCACTATATATATATATATATATATATATATATATATATATATATTGTGGCAGACAGCCGGGACCCATGCCCGGCCGAGATGCCCCTTTGGTACTGGATCCGAGGGAACAGCCATGGGATGCACATTATGTTCCCCGGAACACTTGGTGGCAGCTCCCCTGGGTTACATCGGGGCCACAATTATGTTACACCGGAGCTCATCCCTCTTGGGCTCTATGGCCACCTCCAGGGGGAGCTGCATGGCTTAACGAGCCCGTGTGGCCGGGAAAGCAGCCATACCCGGGGTGCAACCTGAATTAGGTTAATTATCACTTGAAGCACTTCCCAGGTGTGCTATATAAGTAGCCAGCAGCCACCACTCCAGGAGCCAGAGTCGGGAGGAGGAGGAAGAGTGGTGGTGAAGAGTGTGTTTTGTTTTGGTGTTTTTGTTTGTGCTTTCACAGGGAAGGAAAGACGTGCCCCACAGGTGAAGAAAAATAAATATTTGTGTTATTTTTACACGTGCCTCCCTGTCTCTTTGCGCTGGGTTGGGCGCCGATATAGTGGCTTTTCACAATATATTATATATATATATATATATATATATATATATATATATATATTCACGGCATTCGAAGTCTGTGTCACAATCTGATAGTGTGGGTGGTTACCTACCAGGTAACGCTTTGTGGTTGGCCAGCAATCTGCTAACATCCGCCACGGTGCCCTCAGTTTGTGAAGAGCAGATCATAGAATGGTTGAAATAGTTTACTGTCAAATAAATGAAATAAATGAAATAAACTATTTCAACCATTCTATGATCTGCTCTTAACAAACTGAGGGCACCGTGGCGGATGTTAGCAGATTGCTGGCCAACCACAAAGCGTTACCTGGTAGGTAACCACCCACACTATCAGATTGTGACACAGACTTCGAATGCCGTGAATGTAATTACCCCGATCTACATGCTGTCAAATAAACGAACCACACGCCGTGGCGCAACGTTAGGGGCATCGCCTCTGACGCTGACGTCCGAGGTTCGATTCCCGAGAGGGAGTGCAGTGGAGTGTGTACACCTGATGAGCCCAGAATGAGGGCGAAACACGTGTCGTGTACTCTTTGCATTTATTTGACAGTAAACTATTTCAACCATTCTATGATCTGCTCTTCACAAACTGAGGGCACCGTGGCGGATGTTAGCAGATTGCTGGCCAACCACAAAGCGTTACCTGGTAGGTAACCACCCACACTATCAGATTGTGACACAGACTTCGAATGCCGTGAATGTAATTACCCCGATCTACATGCTGTCAAATAAACGAACCACACGCCGTGGCGCAACGTTAGGGGCATCGCCTCTGACGCTGACGTCCGAGGTTCGATTCCCGAGAGGGAGTGCAGTGGAGTGTGTACACCTGATGAGCCCAGAATGAGGGCGAAACACGTGTCGTGTACTCTTTGCATTTATTTGACAGTAAACTATTTCAACCATATATATATATATATATATATATATATATATATAATCCAATGTCTGTCTGCTTTTCACAAGAGAAGTACTTAACAGATTAAGATTGTTTTTTTTTTTTATAATTTGCTTTTGTGACTTCTGTCATCGCGCTAAGTATCATAGTTGGCTTGTGGCACCGATTTATTTGTGTGAATCCAAGAGAGTGGCTGTGGGCTGTGGGGAGGGGGGCAGGACCCTCCTCACTCACACATCAGCCTCTGTTCGAGTTGGTCTACATCTCACCACGTGTTGGAGTGCACTGTGCCTCCATTTAACTAGCGATACCTGTTTGTTCAACAGACATTATCATTTACAGATTGTTAAGGAGTAATGTTTGAAGTTTTTGAGAGAGAGACCAGAGCTACATGTGTTTTAGAGTGTAGCTGCTGATTGGCAGAGATATCAAGGGCACATGCTTTTTTTCCCCCCACGTGGGGAGCTGAACACGATCAGATACAGTGCCAGTGATTGACGTTAGAGTGTACCCCTTCTGCTTGGCCAGAATTAATTTTCTTTTTTATTGATTTTTAAAGTTTGTCCTGTCTCACTACTACGTGGGCTGAGCCGCGGGGGACAGCTAGTATATAATAAAGGTGATCAGGCTAATTGAAGTAACTATAGGCCAGTAAGGCTAACATGCATCATGGGTAAATTAATGAAAAGATCAAGCAGCACACTGCAATAGCAAGAACATTAGTGAATAATCAGCATGCGCTCAGATGGAGATCATGTTTCACTAATATGATGGATCTCTGTGAGCAAGCAACAAAAGCATGCAATAAGAGGGGTTCATATGATATTATTTATCCTGATTTTCAGGAAGCCTTTGATGAGATACCAAATGAGAGGGTTGAGATCAGACTAAAACTAGTGAAGATGAAGTTTTCAGTTTCTTAAACACCAGAAACAAAGGGTTATGGTGTGAGGAACTTGTTCTAATTAAGTTGATATGAAAAGTGGTGTTTCCTGGAGTTGGCCACTGTTTTTTTTTTTTAATACATAAAAGATCTTAATAGGAATATACAGTAAATACCAAGTTGGTTAATTCTGAAGATGATACAAAATTAGGTGGAAAGGCAGATAATGTAGTGTTAGAGACAGATCACTACAGAGGGACCTAGGCAGAATGCATGCTTGGATAGATTTGTGGCAAATAAAATTTAATGCAAATAAAATGTAATTCAGGTAAGAAATAAAAATTTAGATACACTAGGGGGCTCTGCCCCCTGCTCACTTTGCTTGTCCACCCCCGGGTTTGGTTTACCAGATATACAATTTAAAGGGATTGTTAGTTTCATCGGAATTGTTACATATGCATTATTTCACTTTTACTTTAAAATTTTTGTAAAAACAATACTTGTCCTTTATTTTCGGCCCCGGGCATTGTAACATCTCTTTCTCTCAGGGCGTATAACACTGCTTGCATTGTGAAGGGAGCGCGGCTGAACGCACGCTAGGGAGAAGCGGTTGGATCATCTGCTGGCTTTCTGCTGCTGGTGAGCTGCATGTTTTGCTTGTCGCTTGTCATTGTTTTAAGAGCTGGGAGCACATGAAGCGTGTCTGCCTACAGCAAACCAACAATTGCTAGATTAGATGTCTGTGGACTGATTTTAAATGATGTCCCACTGCCTTGTCTTGCGTGACGTTGTAAAAACAATACTTGTCCTTTATTTCTGGTCCCCAGGCGTGGTTAAATCTCTTTCTCGCAGGATGTATAATGCAGGTCGCATTGTCAAGGGGGGAAGGGGGAAGGGGGGGAGGGGGGGCCGCTGAACGCATGCTAAGGAGATACCGTTGGATCATCTACTGTCTTTCTGCTGCTGTCGCGCTCCCGTTGATCATTTTAAAGCCTGTACAGCAGCTGTCCTTTTGCCACTTTGCGCCTCTGCCACTCACGTTGTGAAGGGGGGGGGGGGGTTAGGGTGGCTGAACGCATGCAAGGAGAAGCGGTCAGATCATCTGCTGGGTTTCTGCTGCTGGCAAGCTACGTGTTTTCCTTATTGCTTGTCATTGTTTTAAGAGTTGGGAGCAAGTTTATTGTCTCTCGTGGGACTTCAAATTGTCTTCTGAGAAGATCACATCTCGTCTCCCTAGTCTCCCGCCCAAATATTTTTTTTTATAATAGAGAGATAATGCATAATGGGAGATTTGAAACTAGAAAGTACGACTTACGAGAAGGACTTTGGAGACATAGTGGACCAGCAGTTTAAAGAAGCGATTGAGAAGGCTAACAGGACTGCCAGGTTAATATATAATAATAATAATAATTCTTTACATTTATAAAGTGCTTTTCTCACTACTCAAAGTGCTCTCGTGTATCCCATTGTGTAAAAGTTATGGAAGGTTATGATTAAGATACACAAAACAATCGTGTGGTCCAACCTGGGGTACTGTATGCAGCCCTGCTCCCCATATTAAAAAAGACTTTGTGGCACTAGGCAAAAACAATGGCTAACCTGATTACAGGACTGTGAGGTATGAGCTATGAGGATTTATTGAAGGAGTTGACACTTTTTAGTATAAGCAAACGGTTATTAAGAGGTGACATGATTGAATTGTTTAAAACTATGATTGGAATTAGTGATTTTGTCCTGTTACTTTAAAATTAATTCTTCATGAAGAACACAGGAACACCAGTGGAAGCTGCTTGTTAAGGGTAGATATTGCACAAACATTAGATATTTTTTCTTTACATATCATAGACACATGGAATAAACTATCTATTAGTAAGGCGGAGAGTAGAGTTTGGGGACCCCCAGAACTCAACCTAATGTAATTTTGGAGAAATTGTTTAAATAGGATTGACAGATTGCTACATATTCCTATCAAAAGAAATCTGATTGTAATTTTATGAATTAATGTGTTACAAATAATTTACAAAAAGGCCAAATTAGAGAAATGTGTTTTCATTAGTTTTTTGAAGTGTTCAATGGTACTAGTCTGATATATCTCTGTCAATTAAGTATTCCAAATCTTTGGTGTAAAAAAAGAAAAAAACCTGATGCACTTATGATTTTGAAATATTGAAAAAGCCAGGGTTCAAAGATGTGAGGTTGCATTCATTCAATTTAGACTATTTTAAATCAACAGGGTAGTAGTACCAATAATAGTTTATTATAAAATTTGCTTTAAGTAATATGAATATACCCATTAAATATGATGATGCATCAACTCCATTAGGTGGTAGATACCTCATGGTCTCTGTCTCTGTGCTTTCTGAGTTAACCACCCCACCACTGGGACTCTTTAATCTATCAGGCTGAGATCATTAAGCATCAGTACTAATAAGAAACATACTTTTACCCTACACAGAGTTACCTAATTTTTTGTTTTTCTCATCATGTGAGCCCATCATGTTAAGGATATGGCTGAAATGAACACCTGCAGAAAGAAGTTGGCAGCATTGATTTAAGTTAAGCAATGTCATTCTTCATTGGGACTCCATCATGACAAGGGCTGGAGAAGCTAGTAATACCGGTGTATAAGATATTTCAACGGCAAGAGTGACCAATTGGCTAAGGAGATAGATTCCCTGTCAAGATTCACTATATGACTGTGGGCATTGTCTATATTTCAATTGATTATTTCAGAAAGTTGTAATAAGCTGTTTTGCTAAATAGGTGTTTTTGGCACTGTTCATTATCAAAAATCTATTTTTTCCATCCATGGGTCTGTCAATCCATCGATCCGTATTCTCAATGCAGACACGGAACTTTAAATCTTATTGCAAAATTGTAAGGCAAGCTTTAATCCTTGAAGAGGTTAGCAGTCCATTATATGCCACACTAATGCATACCTGCATGCTCACTCAAGTGGAGCCAATGTGGAGAAACCAATCAGTCTAAAACATGTTCAGGATGTGCAGAGAAATGAGAGTACCTGAAGAAAACAACCACCTAGAGAAGAGGAAAACTGCGCATAGACAGTGACTGGCCAGAAACCAGAGGTCTCGGCAACTGTGCAGCATCAGCACTACTCACTGTGTCACTTTACTGTCTATTTAAGTTGCTACAATAAATATTAATTAAGATTTATATAAGGTTTTAAAAAGGGTCTTGAGAAAAGAAAAATATTGAGGAGGAATCCAATGCAGGTAGTTTTTGGCTTTCTTGATAGTACCATCAATGAGTGTAAAATGTTGTTTAAAAAATAGATAAAAAAACATAGACTTGGACAGAAGTTCGTTATGGTTTGACGATTTCAAAGATTTACTGACACAAAGTGATCAAATTTAAATGATGAGATTTGGGTTATTGTTAGTCTAAAATATGTTATATGAATGTGCCACATTAAAATAAAGCTTACTGTTTGTTATAATAAATTGTGTATGATGTATGCCATCAAGACCAATTTTTGTGAAGTATGGTTGATTATAAAATAAAGATTGATTTTATTCTTTGGAATGCTGGTATCCTTAGAGAGTTTTATATTAAGAAACATTGTTTGAGATGAATTGTACTTCATGGGTACATTTAATCAGAATACTGTTAAAAATGAAACTATTAATAAGAGATATGCCAGATGTTTCTTGGGAAGTAAGTGAGCCCTTTTGAACTCAGTTCAGTTACAGAAGGAACCAAGCCAAGGTCACCTACGGTCTGAACAGCAAAGCAGCTTTCAGAAACAGACAAATGAACATGTAGACTTTTACACCAAAACAGAACGTAGTACAACAAAAAAATAAATATTGCAATAACATGGATTTGCATAATGGATAATCTTTCAAGTTCTTTGCTTCAGGGCTGAGCTACTCCACCAAGAAGTTAGGAACAAAATTATATTTTTGCCCTGCACAGTTTGGGCTGCCAAAGCAATTCTCATGGGCTACATGGCTGCATTTAGTAAGGCAGGTAAAATACCATGAGCCTTATTCTTGGGCTGCTTCTATACGTGCTACAGCTTTTTATTCAGTTTCCACAATGCACTGCATGTGGACAAATACATATTGTTTTTATCCAAAAACCCTTTCCTGTTACAATTATTTTCATTAGGGGATCACAAAGAGTCACAGCCTATCCCTGTAGTAATAAGTGCAAGGCAGGAGCCAGCCTTGTAAGACACACTAGTCTGCTATATTTCATGCACACACACGTCCTCACTCTCTTATACCAGGGTAATTTAGAGTTACTATGTTAACCTTATAATGAACACGTTTGGGAAGTGGAATGGAACTCCTTTACCCAAGCTAAAAATGTACAAACATGAAGGAAATGATAAATCTCAGCACAAACGGAGACTGGGACACTGCGTCACTGTACCACTTCTATCCAAAAACCAATGCAAATATTTGAAATATCAGATTATTTTTGTTTTTGTACCCAGACAGCTGTTTTGTACAATCCTTTTGTTTTTTTTTTCATGGTTGTTTGTCTGTTATTTGACAGCTGAATGTCTTCCAAAAAGCATTGTACCAACCTCAGGCAAACCACAAGCCAGGGTCAGTGGTTTGCAATCTGCGTTCCTGTCTATGTTGTTTTGTATCATATAAATTAGGGGCTTTTTTTGAGTTGTTTTGTGCATGTTTTGACCAACTTATAAGCTCTTTGAAAACTCATATTCTCAAATAGATCTAAATGCCCATGTCCATCTGTCTGTCAGATATTTATGAACAGCTGTAACTTTGTCACTTTCACTTTAACTAAATTTAAGACTTAGACTAACATTTCTGTATAAAAACAGATGAATGTTTCTTTTACTAGGAGGAGTACATGCACATTATTTTGAAATTCAGTACATCTTGACATGTACATTTTTTAGCTTTAAATAAGTGATATTGCTAGGTGAAGTTGGGTAGAGCGGCACGGTGGCGCAGTGGTAGCGCTGCCGCCTCGCAGTAAGGAGACCTGGGTTCGCTTCCCGGGTCCTCCCTGCGTGGAGTTTGCATGTTCTCCCCGTGTCTGCGTGGGTTTCCTCCGGGCGCTCCGGTTTCCTCCCACAGTCCAAAGACATGCAGGTTAGGTGGATTGGTGATTCTAAATTGGCCCTAGTGTGTGGGTGTGTTTGTGCGTGTCCTGCGGTGTGTTGGCACCCTGCCCGGGATTGTTTCCCTTCCTTGTGCCCTGTGTTGGCTGGGATTGGCTCCAGCAGACCCCCGTGACCCTGTGTTCGGATTCAGCGGGTTGGAAAATGGATGGATGGATGGATGGAAGTTGGGTAGACTGAGTCTGTAAAATATTATACAAATATATATGGCGTCAGGACGTCTACAACCAGTTCAGTTTAATTTTATGTATATTTTAATTTTCTGTGTTGCTATGATGGTATGTGGTAGATAAGTTGGTGCATGGAAAATATTAATTGAGGTATGATGGCAAAACAGCTTTTATCACTTATAAAATGAGGCCTGGGGATACAGTTAGGATCATCTGCTCTTTTGATTTTTTTGGAAATAGGTTTGTTATGTTAAAATGTGTCCTGCGGTGGGTTGGCACCCTGCCCGGGATTGGTTCCTGCCTTGTGCCCTGTGTTGGCTGGGATTGGCTCCAGCAGACCCCCATGACCCTGTGTTCAGATTCAGTGGGTTGGAAAATGGATGGATGGATGGATGTTAAAATGTTCATTGCCTGAGCTTTTGAACCTTGAATTTAACACTGAATTTTGCTATTTGTGAATTATATGATTCCTTTCTTTCAGGACTGTGATATTCCAATGCTGTTTATTAGCCAGAATGGACTTTGCTGTTGTGCTACAAGAGGATCTGAGCTTGAAGGTAGTTGAAAATCAGAGTAGGATGAGGACATGAAAATGTTAGTCAAAAACAAGGCAGGGTGATTATCAAAAAGAAACAATCAATGCATAACTCAAAACTAGAAGTTAAGAAACCCCAAGCCAAAATGTCACACACCAGAATCTTAAAAAGAATAGCACTCGCAAAGCATTTCTGAAATAATATCCACAAACTTGAATGAAGATGCAAACACATAGCCCGCTTAAATATCATTGTGCTAATGACGTCACACACCAAGGCTTCCAGGCTTCTCCCTCTCACAACAAGCCATCACCGCACAATTACAGACATGTAGAATGGTGGCACCCTCTAAAAACAACATGGTATTGTGGTAAATGTAAAATATATTGATAAAATAAAATAATTAGTCCAAAAAAATATAAAATGAATAATAAAAGAGACACTTAATTCTGCAAAATCCAAATGAAAACATAAAAATACCAAAAGAAAAATATCAGGAAAAAAATTAAATAAGTGCCAACATGCATAAAATAGCCCTCCCAATTGTCATTCTGGTCCCACAAAACAGCAAAGAGACAAGGCCTACAAAAATGTCACAGGCAAGCCAGACCCAGGAAAACGGGAAGCTCAAGACCCAACTAGGCCTCAAATTGGAAATTGACTTTAAAGTTAAAATAGAAAAAAGCAAACCTCTTAAAAACATCCTGACAGGAGGAAAAACTGTACAATCTCTGGCCAGAGTGAGGGACAAGTCCACAAGAATCCTTATAAAATTAAATATTTATTAACAAAAAAGGTAAATAAAAAATAAAAGCTCAAAAGAGCAGAAAGAGTCAAAAAGGCATTACCTAAAATAGACAATCGAAGGTAACCAAATAATAATACATAAATTACAAGAGATAATAATTAAACAGAGCAAAAATGTTAGTAAACTCAAAGAGAAAGAGTAGCAGTAGCAGGGGGTAACTCACCAAACCACCAGAACATACACAATGTGCAACAGAGGGACTGCAAATCCCATGAGCCCTTATAGGGCTGAGAAGCAGTCCCTCAACAGTGATAGACAGGAGGCCCCACCACTAGTGTAACCACCTACAAAATACATGGAACATAAAGGCATGTAAAGAAATGGTACATACATTCTTTTAAACACAACAAAATCAATAAAGCATTAAAATATTGATGAATCAACAAATGCACAGAGCAATATTAGCAAAAATAATAATAAATAATTCAAATTGAGAAAGAAAATTAATATAAAGTGAGGTAAGGAACATTGACTAAAACATAACATCTCCAAGGCTTGCTCATCAGGCTTTCCAGGATGGAGAAAATGAAAAAACTTAACAGTCCCAGAGCATGAACATTACAATAGAGCACCAAAGAACCTTCTGGGACCAATGAACAAGATAATACAGTATATCATAGAATCCCTATGATGACAGTACAAAATACGCAAATGTTCACATTGTCATTCTCCATTTACATTAACAGGAGAAGGCGGAGAGATTGATTATAAGTATGGATATAAGACAGGAGCAGTTTTAGACTGGAAACATGAAACATAGTTAAATCCTGAAATTAATCGGGACCAACACACTTTGTTATGGAATAATGGCCAAGAAATCACAGAGGCAATTTGTGAGATGGATCCCTCAATGGGAGCCACACCTTCTGCCTGACTCAAAAATTCTTGGGGCCTTACAATGTCTGAGCTCCACTAACCACTTAGCAAAGCTTTACACCATCTTCAGGGTCTCTTGAACAATCTTTAACTTTAAATAGGCTGCATATAAGTGAAGTGGGTTTGTGTATGAGTGGGCCCCATTATGAATGGGTTCCTTGTCCAGGATTGGTTCATACATTGCACCCAGTGTTGCTGGCATCTATGACTCTGAACTGGATTAAGAATATTATGTTATCTAATTAACCTAACATGCACGTCTTTATAATATTGGTGAGGAAAACTGGTTTCAAGGGCATATTCCTAACAATATGGAAATTCCACTCAGATAGTAACCAGATCCAGAAATGATACAAATACATTAAAACTCCTCCTGACTCTTTGAGGACCTAACTTTCAGAATTTAGCCTTTTAACATAATAATGTGATATCACATTATTCAACAACCACCTACTTCCTACAACTCACTCAGGCTTTATCTCCTTCCCAGCAACATGCATTTTCTCCAACTCACCTCCAGACTCTACAATCAAAGTGCCACAGGAGCAGCAATTTATCATTTTTATTGAGTACTTGCAGGGCAGGGAATGTTTCACAAAGTCTTGTAGCTATTGTATCTCAACAGTGTATGTCCTTTTGGCCATAGAATCCCAAAGAGCTCTAATCCTTGACCGTGAATCAAGCTCCCATATATGTTATATTCACAACATTTAGTAGGGGATACCAAAAGTATGAGAAATTGGTGTTTGAATAAAACTGTTAAGATGAGAAGAAACACATGTTTATGCTTTATTCTGCAGAATCAGAGGACAATCCTCTGTAGAGAGCAATCCATCCACATTTGGAAACAACATTTGTAATTACATGGGCAGTAAGAGGCAGAGCAAATTAAGCAGTGCTAAACTGAAGGCCAGTCCATTTCAGAGCCCATACTCATTCACATACTTATACTTACCCAAATCGGAAAAATTTACAAAGAATGTGTGAGGAAAACTAAGCCACAGAGAACCATAACTTTTACCAGCATCACTGGTTATAAGACATGAAACAGTGCTGAGGTGGATGTGTGTCCATTGCAGAGACTACACTGTGGTGAAATGTATCCGGGGTCCATTATGGATCAGAGCAGATAGTTTTAAAAAGAGTGCAGCTCAGACATTGTGAGTGTAGGTGAGCACAGTAGCGATGAGCGGCCACGAAGCAGTTAATTGTAGAATGGACTGTTTAGGCATTTACATGCAAAAGACCGATTGGCTTAGCCATCCTCCATTGAGGCTCAGCAGATCGCTTAGTGCACCCACACTAATGACGAGTATAAGGTCAGAACAGAGAAAAGTGAAAAGAACGGAAAGGGAAAAGACAGGCAAAGAAGAAAATCAAGTGAAAGGAAGATGAGAAGGAAGCTGAATCTGGTAGGAGTGTCAATGCAAGCTGAAGGAGTCGAAGCGGTCATGATGCCTCAAGGGATGGGCAATTCCTGTTTAGCATAGGAGCAGGAGTGGCTGGAGTGCTACAAAGGTTATCACTGCGAATGCAGAGGTATGGTGGCAGAGCGAAGGAGTAGTGCTCCCAGCATCCCTTGCAGGTACTATTGGAGGTGGCTGGGATGGGAGTTGGTTTATGGATGGCATGTGCTGATGTCTTTGCCCTGCAGAATATACCTGTCTGGTGAGCAGGATGAGACAGGAGAGTGAGAAAGAGAGCAACAGAGAAAGAAATAGAATGAGAGGACTCTGACTGTATCTTGAGATCTTAATGTGCGCTCTGGTTTGTAAGTCATGATAAGTTTAGACAAGTATGCCGGACCTTGGCAATTTAATGCTTTATATGTTAAAAGGAGGATTTTGAAATCTGCCCTAAACTTAACCGGGAGCCAGTGTAAGGATTTAAGAACTGGAGTTATGTGTTTGTATTTTCTTGTTCTTGTAATAATTCTTGCAGCAGCATTTTGGATTAACTGGAGGCTGTATAAAGAACAATTTGAACATCCAGTGAAAACCGCATTGCAGTAGTCAATCCTACTAGATATAAATGCATGAATTAATTTCTCAGAATCCTGTTTATTTAGAAAGCGCCTTAATTTCCCAACATTTTTAAGATGGAAAAAACATGATTTGGACAACTTTGTAATATGCAGTAAGATGTAGGGGGGAAACTGGAGAACATAGAGCAGAAGAATATAGGCACAAGCAGTGTGTTCAAACCTCACATATACCGGTTCAAGAACCAAACTTGTGTTCTTGGAGCTATTCATCATCAGTGTTACTTACTTTGTCAACATACCACTCATGGAGGAAGGTAAAAAATTAAAAAGAAGTTTGATTAAAGAAAATGTATTAGCTGTATTGACAAGAATTAACAGCTAATTTACAATTAAAAGGTTGGGCACCAAATGGGTTCCCCATTTAATAAAAAAAAAAAAAAAAAGTTTAAATACAAATTGCGTATGTCTCATGTTCTCTGCACATTACGCCTGCTGGATTTTCGAGAGTTTGTCTCCAGTCAATTGATTTGTTATCTGCAGAGCTCCACACTCATTAGATGCATGTCCCTAATTGAATGTAAACTTCTAGCACTTCTATCATTGTTTAAATAGTTCCTGAGCCAGACGAGACAAGATCCTCAGACCAAAACCAGACGTGACATCATAATTCATCAGTGAATTTGTTTGTCTCAGGGCATTAGTGACCATGGACCCTAAGGTGCTTGAAGAAGCGGGCTTACTTTGCTACACCCTGTAGTCACTCCCCAATGATAAAGTGCATGACACAGCTTTAAGAAGAATAACATCATTCACGTAGATAAGCCTTTCAAGGCTCACATTTCCACCTTTTTCTAACATGTCCTGTGACAATTTTTAATATCAGAATACACAAAGTGTCAAAAGCCAGAGCACCAAACGTTGCACATACATGAGCACAACTCAATTGTTTGAATGTTTTATAGAATTTACTGCAGAATATTTGTTTTTGTTGTCTATCCAAGGAGACATCATGGAGATGTGTCTTACCTTTTCTGCTCCTGACCGAAATACTCAGCTGTCGAGATCCCAGTTGTTCGCTCTTTATTAGAAACCATACTCTTTTCCAAGAATGTCTTTTTTTGCTTCTGATTGAAAGGCTTGACAAGTATTCTTTCCAGTTCTGAGAAACCTAAAAATAAACACATCTGGCCTGGGACTGCTGTACACACATGCATGGACACACACATTTCCACTGTTGTCCCTGTTACTCTCCTAAGGACTTGGCACACCTGCATCTCGGCCCCACAGGTGGGCTTTGGCTTCAGAGTATAATGATCTTAGACATAGAGAAGGGGCAGCCAAAATATCTAGAAGCCAGATGTTTCAAATGTAAAAATGATTCTTAATGAGGTATTTTTCAACTCTTTCTACATTATATCATTTGTGTGTAGCTTTCTATCTATCTATCTATCTATCTATCTATCTATCTATCTATCTATCTATCTATCTATCTATCTATCTATCTATCTATCTATCTATCTATCTATCTATCTATCTATCTATCTATTAAAACACTGTAATAGGATTAATATAAAGTCACAGTTTTCCAATGGAGGTTTCCCATCTCATACTATTTATAAACATTTTTTAATTGTGAGAAAACACATCCAGTAGCTGTAAAAATCTGTAATTTTTTTTCACTTTGTTTCTTGTTGTATGTGCCGAATAAGACACCTACCTTGTGACAACGTGGTAGACTTTTTCATAAAAGTAGTCTGAAAATACTAAGGAATTTTCAACTTTCTTAATTTAGAAGACAAGACTTTTTGCAATTTGTTTTTCAGCAAAGTTATCTTCTTTTCTTATTGTTTGTGTTTTTTCTTAAATAAATGTTATTTCTTTTTTGTTATGTGCTGGAGATCAGTTTTTTTATTATGGAGAATCAATTTTGTGAGATTTTGAGCTATATTTTATTTATTTGGACAAAGTTTATTTTTTTCTTGGCCTTAACGTCTTTTGTCTATGAAGCAAGGAGTTATGCGTCACATGATTGTGAGTGGGAATTAGATACTATAAATTCATCAGCTCTGTAAAACAGCTTCATTCTATATTGGGTAACTTCTATCTAAACCCTTCTTGAATAGTTTATTCATCAAGTAGGTACACCATTAATTTTTGTTTCATTTTTTTGACTTCCTTCTCTTCCTGAATTCCCTTTTTATTTGCCCTTTGTGTTTTGTTTACTGATTAGTTACCATCTTTTGTGTTCTGATCTTTCCTTGTTCCTCATTGCAAGTCTGACTGATGTGACATTTCCTGGTTTATTTGCACCGCACAATCATTTTTTTTTTTTACACTTTTTATGGTGTTCTTTTAAGCCATTCATGGACTAGTTGCATAGAGGAAATACACATTGTGAGCAAAGCAAGTACTTGCGGGCTTTGCAATAAGGTGAGCAATTCAGTTCCATTTTGTTAAGGTCAAGTCTCTTTGTCGTTGCTTCAAATAAAAGCAAGATCATACTACACCACTTTCAAAATCCCATACATTGCTATACTGTTAAAACTACACAATATTCTTTCTTGTGATCAGTTCCAGTTATGATGCACACACTGTACAATCAAGCTAAAACAAAGTTTATAAATTACAAGATCTTTTTCAGTGGAACGTCTCAGAGTTTGTTCAGTAAATACTGTATATATATTTTTTACTTTCCTGTCAGCAGAGTCTTGACACTTGCATATAGGTGTGATGACTCCTCCATTTCCCACCTCCTAATTCTAAACAGCTGCACTCTTCATTACCTACCATATCATTTCAAATCTCACTGTTTTTCTTTCTACTTCCTTGGCAGTAAGCATTTATATAATTCCTAATTTTAGATGCAATTACTTTCAGAATAGGAGACGCCATTATACATCATGCTCAGGTAATTTCAGAGACCTGCATGGAAACTAAACTAAATTAGGCCCGGTAGAAGATCCACAAATGTTTGAGGTAAGCAAGTCAAAGTGCCAGCTGGTGTCCCTTCAGACTCATGACTCGCCTCTAAATCCTGGCTTTATCTTTGAAAGCCAGTTATCAGGCTAGGCTTAGTCTCTGACTTGGGCAGCAGAGACCTAACTATCGTAGGCAGGACACTTCTGTGACTAGCCCAAAGGGGCTCATAATAAATTAACTTTTTGGGTTACATTCATTACTGCTGTAATAAACTTTCCACATAAATGAACACATTTTTATATCATTCTAAAGTAATTATAGATTCAAAACAGTAAATGACTGCCCATCTGTGAGCCAATCTATGGCATTTTATGCACTGATTGGCGCATTGCTTCCAATGATCCAGGAAGGCTGCTGTATCAAGATATTCCGGGGTGTGGTCATGTGACTCATTGGGCAAGGATACATTGCAGATATGCAACATCACTAGGCATAAGCGCATGGACTTTGGAAACATTTTGTAATGCTATAAAAGGAGATTTGGAACCATAGTCAATTTATCTGACTTTTTTACTGTTATTTTTCCAATCATTTTTATAGCATTATTTCCATCTGTGATTGTAACATTAGTGGTAGCCCAAAATGAAGAATAGGATGCAGAGGTAACCCACAGAGTGCAGTGTGGATGGAGCAATTGCAAGAAGGTATCCGATGCATTGTGGGGTCTGAATGAGGTGGGTGTGCAGGACCGATCTGTTTGGAGAAGGTTGGTCAGGCACATTGATTCCACATAAAAGTGGGAAGAGATGAAGAGGAAGTAAAAGAAAGTGTTTTAACTCTTTTAGGGGTTAGTTAAGTAGGCATGAATGATAAATGAATATTCCAGGGAAAAGAGAACTAATATTATGGAGTTGGGACAAAAGAAAATGCCCAAATTATTGAATATCTCCTAACTATGGTAAATCATATTAGAAAGAATTGTTACAAGTGTGGCACAATCAGTACTAAATAGAGACACCAAAATGCCCAATGTTCGATTACAGGAATTAAATTTTCTCATCAGATAAAATATATGTATAACATACAATGTAAGGCTTCATGGTGTACAGTTTTTTCCTATGGTCAACAGTAAAAAATTTATTTCATTAATTTTTTTTGGACTTCCAGCAGTTTTTGAGGCTCAAGGACTGTGTGGCCAATACTGGAGCACCACAAGGAACAGTCCTGTCATCTTTTCCGTTCACCCGGTACACCATGGACTAAAAATATAACACCACCAGGTCATGTCACTTGCTAAAGTTCTCAGATTATTCTACACTGATATGATGTATTGATAAGGGAGATACGTAAGGTGTGGAACTTTGTTTCTTGGTGTAAAGAGAATTGTTTGCAACTCAACACCAGCAAAAACAAGAAACTGCACATTTACTTTCACCGCATCAAAGAACCTCTACACCTGGTTATAATTCACATCACTAATAAGCTGGAATGGTCTTAAAACACAGAAAGACTTTATAAGAAAGAGCAGAGCAGACTCTCTTCTTCTTAACAAACGCAGCTAATTTAATATGGGTAGTATCATCCTTTGCATATTCTTCAACTCCGTGATGGCCACAGAGATTTTCTGCACAGTGGTATGCTGGGCCAGTAACATCACTTCAAGAGTGGACTCTCAAATAAATAAGCTAATTAAGAAGGCAGGCTCAATTATGTGATAAAGTAGTAGACGAGGAGAGAATGAAGACAAAGCTGATGGCCATTATGAACAATGCTGGTCATCCTCCTTCTGACACACCAGCATTTAGAACTTTTAGACAACAAATAATACAACAGAAGTGTGTCAAGAAAAAACACTGAGGCTCCTTTATACATACAAGAATATGGCTTTAAAATACCACTCTCTGGGGGGAATTGGTGTTGTTTGTTATAATATTTCTTAATGCTTCTATAAAAACCTACATTTTAACCTTGGGAGAAATCTAATCTATCTATCTATCTATCTATCTATCTATCTATCTATCTATCTATCTATCTATCTATCTATCTATCTATCCTGTTCATGCTATTTTTAGTATTTTATGTATTGATTTCTTATTGTTTATTTAATATATGATTAGTTTGCTGATTCTATTTTGTATTCTATTTTTGGATAGTTACTGCTGATATAAATTTTGTATACAAAATTGCGCCTGCCTCTTCCATTCTCTCTCTTACTTATTGCATGGCCATATCAGTCTCAGCCTTGATATCCGCAGAGACATTGTGTCTTATGTACTGAATGACTGGGAACGGTTCAAGGTGTGGACTGATGACGGTACAGGAGACAATTACACTACACGGGACCACTATAGCAGTGAAATGCTTAAGCTCTAAACCTATGGTTCTGCATGCGAACTGGTAGCTTCCGTGGATTTGTTTTGTTGTCGCTTTCAAGTGTATAGAAATGGGGAAATATTTTACACATTTGGATAACCGGTAATGCCTGTTAAACATCTTATATTCACGGGTAGCGATTTGGGTAGTGGACACTTCGATGTTTATGAATGTTTCAACTCTGACAACGTGGACATAAAGTTATCAATGAAACCTGTTGTATCTTTACAACGGTTGACAAACGCGGAATGTAACTTGAACACAACACGTACTCCAAATACGAACCTGATTGAAAGAAGTAATGATAATCCAATCCTTGATGACAGCAACACTCATAACAGTGACAAAACAATTACATTGACAATCATGTTATGTTATTTTTAAAATGTTTCCTTTCCTTTTTCATAACTTCTTTAACACACTACTTCTCCGCTGCAAAAGCTGTTTGGAATCTACTAAACTTAATTGCAGCCCTATCAGTTAGACTTACTTACCAAGAAGTCAACCATCGTCTACTGCATGCCCTGCAATCCACTTCCCACACTACTATTTGATAAAATAAAGGAATCGTGGCTTGAGCAGGGCTACCTCAGAACAACGAACAGCTTTGAGCATCACATATCAGTTGTATATTCATTGAAATAAAAGTTCTGTGAACTTGCTAACATGTTAAGCCAATTTTCACACAAAGTTCATGTTTTATAAATGCCAGTTTTTGTGTAAGAAATGGCTTATTGGTTTACAAGCATTTTTATACAAGTTGTGATAGGTAGGCTGTTGTTTTTCGATCCGGCCGAGACATCCATAAAAGAAAAGAATGGAAGAAGGCAGCCTTTTCGGGACACTGCCTCCCCTGGGATGTGGAGTCCGTTTCCTCAGCCCTGTTAGGTGCTGCCAGGGGGAGCTCATAAAGAACCTGGGGACTATTACTCTTACGACAACCAGGAAGTAGTTCGGAGTCACGAGGACGGAAGCCCGCAGTACTTCCGGGCTACTTGAAAAGAATGATGTGGTATTTGACCCAGAGAGGGAACACTTCCGGGTCATGGACTATTTAAAGGACTTTGGGAATCCCAGCAAAGAGAGCCGAAGTGGGGTGGTTGAGTGATGGAGCTGCTGGGAGGAGTGGAGGATTGTATTATTGATTATTGTTTATTATTATTATTATTATTGGAGAATTGTGGAGTGTGTGGTGCTTTGTGCACTTATTGAAGAAATATTATTAACGATTCTTCTTGGTGCTTTTTATAAGTTTGTCTTGGACGTCTGTCTGGTGGGTTTGGCGGGGCAACAGCGCCTCTAGCGTCCACAAAGTTTATGCATGTTTTATACATGAGACCCCCGTTGGTTTTTAATATATTATATTCACATCCAGGCAGACTAGCCAACATTTTGGGACAATGTTTCCAATATTCCAGTATTTCATAGGCATATTATTTATAGCCACTATTCCTGTTCACAGTCATGTGGCCTCTGTGTTATTATATTCCACCTATAAATGATGGTGGCCCACAGATTCTGTTATCCAAATACTGAAACCCTTCTGAAAGCAAAATTTACGGTAGTAGTAGCAAAAGGAATGAAACCCAAGACAGTGTTAGGATTCTGAATTGGTGCTGTGTTTTGATTAACTGTTGATTATGAACTATGACTTTGTCTTTTCCTTATGATGCATTTCATCTGCCACTTTTCTCTATGCTTGTTGCTAAAGAGTGGATCAATATGTCCTTGGCATGACAGAAAAGACAGAAAGACACTGGAAGACTGTGCAAACCTGTCATAAACAGTTACAAGGCTGATATTTGAACCCAGTCTCCTGATGCTGTGGAGCAAAAGTGTTAAACACTAAGCCATTTTCATCCCTAATGTCCAAGTATATTTAAATTCATACTGCAACAACATAAAATTTCCTGCATATGATTTCATGAGACCAGAAACATACGCAATGCATCCCTCAGTTCGAGTACTATGATCTATAAGCAATTGAGATAGGAAGGTAATATGCAGTTTGCATACCCCATTTTTTGTATTTAGTTGCCAGAAGTAAAACAGTTTAGCCTGACCTCCATTTTAACATGTCTTTTTTGATCATGCTTTTAAAAGGTATACTCTGTTTTTTTCACAGAGACATTCATCAGGCCTATTGAGCTTTCCATTTACATAGTGATAGTTTCTTGTTTTTCTGAAACCAGATGAGAGCAGCCATAGGCCATATGCTCCCCCTTGTGGGAATGCAACAGATTTCGAGTGTGCCCATCCGAAAGACAGAGGTGTGCTTTAATGCATACGATTACCTTCAGTTTGACAGTGTACGCAGTGCTCTTACATAGTTAAACTAGACTAGTGCTATATAAGAATAAACATTATAAAAGCAGATAGAAAAGTAATCGGATTGTCAGTCTATTTTATCATCCTCTTCAGTATATAACCTTGATCTTTGTACCATTTAAGAAACCAGTGTTTAGGTCAGAGTTTTATATCTTTTGCAGTATGATTTAGTGTATATCTGTAAAATATTTTACTAAGTGAACATCCTGAATTTAATGTTAATAACAGTAAGTTTGTTGGGAGTATACCGAGGTAACTTTTGGAAACATTTCAATAAGGCCAGAGCAAAACACAAAATTACTTTCTACTAGTGTGACATGTGTCTGCCACTTCTCTCATCCAGATGGTCCATCTATTTGTTCAAGAGTCCACATTCTGTTGTCCATCATTGTGATATCTTTTTTTTTCACTTACCTGCCTGTCAGTCTATGTCTTTGTTTTTGTCAATGTATTATTCAGTCTTTCTGTCTATTCCCTTTGTCCACAAATTGTGTTTTTTGCTTAGCTGTGTGTTTCTCCTCTGTCCATTTTTCATGTCCATATCTGTACCTTTGAATATCATATCTGTCAGCCATTTTGTCTGGCACTTTGTCATTATCACTCTCTGTCTGTGTACTGTATTCCTATTGGTCAGACAGTAGATGAGCCAGGTTGCACTGGAATGTAATAAAGTAATTTAAACATTTTAAACTTAAATCTGAATATTGTGATACTGCTTTGTCAGTGTTATTTTACAAATCATAAATAAGCTGAAAAAATACAAGCCAGTGAGGCTTCTTGAGCACAACAGGGGTACAAACATACTGTCTACAGTATATACAAGTGTGTTTTCTTTGGCTGCATTTCCTTTAAGTAATAATGCCTAATGGAATTTATGCATCATTTAAGAGAAACACTATTATGTTTTACTTTATGTGAAAAAATAATTTCTTTCTTTATTTAATTCTTCCCCTAAAACATGCTGTAATCCACCTTGTGAATTGGATCACTTCCTGCTGTGCCTGTTTGTGCTTCTGAGTGCCCCACTAAATATTTTACAGGGGGAAGGCACTATTAAAAAGTAAAGGAGAATTACAAGAGCTGTGCTCTCTTCACAGGCCATGTGTTTTAAAATCCCGGCGCTTTCGGCTCTGTGTATTTCCATAAAGACGCATAAGCTGTACACACATACACCCAACAGAAGCTTCAAGGTCCGAGCTCAAAGCTCAACTGCCGGGAAAATATGTTTTCATTTCTTAAAACCTTTAAGCATTGAATACTTCAGTACAAAAAAATGTACAAAAAAAAAGAGGGCAAAGTTGGTTCTGATTAAACCGTCACCTTCTGGGAAGTCATAATCACACAATCGACAGAAATAAGTCATTGCTGAAAAATGAACAAGCCCCGTGTTCTTCAGGGGAAGGGAAAAGGTCGAAGGGTTCTGCAGCGTCGTACGGTTTTCCACAAGATGTAAACCATTAACATCTGTGTTTGCTGTTGCTGTTGGACTGTGTTATTATGGAAATGCAAGCTGCATATTCCATCAAAAAAGGCAACTTGCCTGTCAAGAAAATATCTGGCACCCCTTCAAATCCGATGCCGACTTGAACTCATCTTGTGGGCAGTTCGGCATCTCCTCTAAGAAGAAATCCGTGAGTAACGGCTCAATCCATCTGGAAGCAACATCACAATAATTTGTGGGGGTGGGGGCTTACAAATTAAAATCCATTAGAATTGAGCAAGCATGTGTACCCTGGGGTCTCATTTCCAGTCTTATTTGATGCACAGTTGCTCCTGGACCTCAGCTATGTAGGAGAGACCTCTTCACCTTTTGCTCCTCAGGGAGCCAAATTACATATTTGATCATTTTGTATGCATTTTTTTTAAATATCAAACAGCTCCATTCTTCTGGAAATTTTCTGTTAAAACAGGACATGGCTACTAACACATTGACTTAATTTTCAAAAGCCATAGACTACGATAAAGTGCTGATTACAAACATAATGTTTTAAAAAAAGTAGAAAAGTAATTCTGCATCATAGGTGGAATGAAGAGGAGTTCAATCCACTGGAAGCATGACCAAGGTCCACTAGTCTTTGTTTATTGCATTTACCCCAATTTTTGACACCCATTGCATGCCCAACCTACCGGGAAGGGGGTCTCTCTCTCTCTCTGAATTACCTTTCCCAAAAATTTTCCAAAGTTTTTTTTTTTTTTTTGTATTCTTAGGGAGTCAAGGCTAGGGGGCTGTCAAAAAACAGGACCCATTAAAGCCCATTGAAACATTCAGTGTGTTTTTGTGGGCTATACAAGATATAAATTGTTGTTGTTGTTTCTGGGGTCTAACAGCTCTGAGGCATAAAACACATCACAGCTTACTTAATCATCTGTTCTTCGGGAAAAAGATAAGAAAAATTGATGTTAAATACATATCCACCAACAGTAAATTTGCAATATTTAATACATATTTTTAATAGAGTCGAAAATCACAATAAATGAATAGATAATCTATTTTCAGGCTTACTGAAAGTTGGAACATATACAGTGGAACCTCGGTTAATGAACTTAATCTGTTCCGCGACTCTGTTTGCTAACCAAAATGTTCGCTAACCAAAGCAATTTTTCCCATTGAAATTAATGAAATACAATTAATCCGTTCCAGCCTCAGAAATTTTGTAATTTTATTTTTTAAGGGTTTTTCTGTGATGAAAAATATAGAAAAAATGTATATTTATAAATATCATTAGTACAAACAAATAAACTAAATTACATAAAACAGCACTGTATTTATCTTGTTTGTTGTAGTTGGTGGCATAGGTGGATGGCGGAGGAAGAAGAGAAGGAAACTAATCCCCCTCCATAAAAACATCGGGCAACACTGATTCAGGACTTTTTTCACATTGCGATTCCTTTTCTTTGGGCACAAGAAAGCGATCTAATAAGATTTGTCTTTTTCTTTGCTGCAGAATTTTTCTAAAATGTGATATTGCATTGCCATTCATTATGTTAATTGCCCTATTAGCCACAACTTTGTTAGGGTGGTGCTTCTCAATAAATTTCTGCACATCATTCCACTTATTGCAAATTTCCTTTATCCGAGCACTGGTGATTTCCTCCCTACCCTCCTCTTCCTTGCATTAGCGCAAAATAAAAGTGTAAGCCTGTCTTTCATAGGCTTGTGTCCGGGTAGTCCCTTCTCCTCTTGGGTGATGTAGGTTCTTCTGGGCATTTTTTTCCAGAATAACCCTGTCTCGTCGCAATTAAACACTTGATGCAAGACATAGCCTTCACTTTCAACAAACACTGCAAATTCATCCACAAAGGCTTTTGCTGCTGTTTCATTTGAACTTGCAGCCTCTCCACGCCTTATAACACAATGAATTCCACTTTGCCGGTGAAAATTATCAAACCACCCTCTACTCGCTTTAAAGTCTCGCTCATCGGCACTTGCACTGGGTGTTTTGGTCAACAAATCACCATATAACTGCTTATTCTTTCCACAAATTATTGCTTCGCTAACACTATCTCCAGTCAGCTGCTTTTCATTTATCCAAATTAACAGCAGTTTTTCCACTTCTTCTAGCACTTTAGATCTTTGTTTCATTAACACAGTCACTCCTTTAGCCACTTCAGCCACCTTAAATGCGTCTTTGTTCTTTAGAATTGTACAGACAGTCGATTTTGGCATATTGTATTCCTTTGCGATGTTGGAAACACGAATGCCATTCTTGTGTTTTGCTATAATTTCTTTCTTTACTGCTACACTAACACGTTTCCTACTGCCACTATCATTAACACGTTTCTCTTTCTTAGGTGCCATAACGAGTAAATATGTACATAAAAAATAACATCAAAACTGAAAAAATAACAAAAAAGTAACGTTAGTGAACTCAACACTCAGAAAAGCAATGTTTACAGCAAGTGCGTCAAAGCACAAATGAGCATGAACGCATAAAAAACGGTCTGTGCTTGCATTCGTTATCCAAATTTCAGTCGTTAACCAAGACAAAAATTGTTCAAAATAAAAGTTTGTTAACCAATTTGTTCGTTAAGTAGTGCGTTCTTTAACCAAGGTTCCACTATACCAGCTGCACTGTACTCAACATAGGAAAATGCATGTGTTTGGGATGTGGTAGGAACATTCAGAACATATAAACAGTATGAATGTGCAAACTCCACACAGAAAATGAGCAGGGGCCTCATGTATAACGGCGTGCGGAAAATGCACACTAAAACATGGCATACGCACAAAAGTGGAAATGTGCGTATGCACAAAAATTCAGATGCACAAAACATGCACCCCTTTGAATATGCAAATCAATATAAATAACCTGTTACGTTCAAAAGCATGGGGTGGGGGTGAAAAAACATACTATTTGTTGGCTTAAGCAGTGTTATAAGCAACAAAAAGGGAAGTAATGGAGTGATACAGTGTGGCAGAGACACTCCAAAGTTCAAGTTCAGAAAGTCGCACAGTGCCCGAAATAAAAAAGGAATGGTCAAATGTCAAAGTCGAGGTGTAAAGGCGAGTCGTAGCCCACCATCAGAGTGTCATACAGAAGTGTATTAGGGCACAGAGAAAAGAAAAAAAAAAATTAGGGACACAGTGAAGCTAAAAAGGTTGAAATGTAGAAATCTTCAAATTTCCACTATAATCTTGTAGTTTATTTTGTCATTAAAGTACACTGTCGTAAACTTCATCTTAAAATCGATGTTTAATTTACTAGAGTTTTTCAAAGCCCATCGTTACTAAAGTAGGATGTGTTCCCTGACCCAGTCATTAATTATTAAGTTTTCTTCTTAAACGGCCTTTTTCTTTCATAGATAGGAGCTCACAGGCACTGATCGCTACACAGAATACATTACATTCATGATATTACAGCTCTCTGAACACTTTAGAATAGTAAGATGTATACTTGATATCCTTTTCATGATGAAATGTATTAAAGCATGTATTAAACATGTGGGGGCACGGTGGTGCAGCGGTAGTGATGAGCCGGCGCCCCATCCAGGAATTGCCCCAGCCTTTCCTGTCAAGGGATTGCTCCTGCCTCCCACAAGATGCTTGCTGGGACACATGCGACCCTGAATGGAATAATTTAATGCAGCAGTACTGTTGCTGTCAAATGTACCAACCCCCAATTCCTGTCCTTCCGTTTTCTTTCTCCACGTAACCAATCGCAATGAACTCAATAATGAATTTATAGCCAGCTGTAAGCTTAGAACACAGATCCTTTGAAACTTTTATGGAACACTGAAAAAACTTTGTTATACATGTTTAATTATTCCATCCATCCAAGGTCACAGCAGTCTAGGAAAGCATCAAGTACGAGGCAAGAACAAGTTCAAATAAAAAGGGCAACAAGACGTTCAAATAGACTGTGGCATGGCTGAGTGGAATCCATGCAGGTGCAGATGGCTTTCTTTAGGCAGCATGTGCTATAAATGTCCTCCATGACTGGAAGCTGTATACCGATAATCTTCTGCATTCTCAACACAACCTACCATAAGGTTTCCGATCAACTGCTGTGCAGCTAAAGCAGCTATGGTACTTGGAATAGTTTGTTCATTCCATGCACAATTACATTGTTACAGAATGATTACAATTACATTTGCAAACGATATGCAGTTAATTTTGATATATTTGATAAATCCCTTATCACTGATGCAAATCTGAAAAAAGGGAGATCACACAGAAGCAGTAGCACTGCTTTGACACTGGGTGCTGCCAGTTTCCAAAGCCAAGCAGAAAAGTGCGTACACAAGGGGGGGTGCTGCTGTGAAAATGTGTGTGGTGTGGTGCCCGGCGGGTGTCCATGCCCAGCCGGGACGCCTAGGAGGAGTGGAGGAGGGCTTGTGCCTCCTCCAGGACACGAGGGGGCGTCCTCCCTGGTGGCTTTGGGGACCACGGGTACGGAGCTTAGAAGCTCAACCCTGTAGGGGCCCGTGGTCACCGCCAGGGGGCGCCCCGATGCCTTGGGAACATTGTCCCTCAGTACTTCCGCCACACCGGGAAGTGCTGGGGGGAAGAGACTTGAGGGCACCCGGTGGACTTCCGGCTTCTCCTTGGGAGCTTCCGCCACACAGGGGTGTGGCTACGGAAGTCCTGAGGATGCACCTGGAGCCCATCCGGGGCACATAAAAGGGGCCGCCTCCCTCCAGTCAAGAGCCAGAGTTGGGAGGAAGGAGAACGAAGCCTGAGGAGGAGTGGTGATGCTGAAAAGAAGTGTGGTTAGTTGTGTGCAATTTAAGTGCAATTTAAATGCTTGTGGGACTGTGTTGGGCCAGTGGGACACGGGGAAGGCGTGCCCCACGGCTGAAGATAAAATAAAGCGTGTTTTTAAGACATACGGTGTCTGTCTGTCTGTGCCTGGGACCTGGTCTTTTACAGTGGCTTTAGGCCAAGTTTAGTTTTTATACATTATGATGTGAGCATGGAAATGGACATATGCAACATTTTTGTACGTATGTACTGTTTATACATGAGGCAACCAGGTGTGGGATTTAAACCAGGATGCTGGATCTGTGAGGCAGCAGCGCTAACCACTGAGCCATCATTTACTGTATTTGGGTGGAGTTTAAATGGCAAATAATTTACTGGATCTGGTGGTGACAAATGTCATAGCCACTGGAAAGAGAACGGACAGGCATGTCAGTCTTATAGAGATAGAGTATGTACTCTTCTGTCTTACCTTAAAGGAATACTTCACTGAAAAATATTTTTTATATGTTGCTAATCTCATGTCGTTTGTAGTGATGTGTGAGAAAAATGTCAAAACATCAAAACCGAAGAAATCTCACATTACTCTTGTGTCATATAATCTGCAAGTCAAGTTATGTATTTGTATGCTCACAAAGTCCCAAATTCTTGTATTTTAACTAAAACGGTGTTACATAACCCACTTCTGTAAAGCATTCTTGTGATTAAAAATAAAATAATTTATTGTATTTTATTGTATCTCTATTTTATTAAAAAAGTTTTCTGTCATGTCCATGTTATTCAGCCTCCACACCACTCACCCAATCATCACTCCTGCTGCGCACATGCTCTCTCCGTACCACCCCGTGACACTCTCAGTGCTAACTCTCCCTTCCACACAGTTGGTTGATTATGCTAAGGCAGAAAAGCAAATTATCTATCCAAGGACGCTGAATTTTAGATCGCTATAGAAAAAGAGCAACAAGAGCTGATAATGAATGTCAAAAAGAAGAAAATAAACAAAAAAGAGTTGCATATAATAAAAATCAAGAACAAAGAGCTCAATGAATGAAAACGAGAAAAATATCCCGAAACATACACGAACTGTGGAAAGCATACCCCGTACACAGACAGACAGACACCAGAATGTCCAAAACACTTCTTTATTTCTCCAAAGTACCACAATGCCTTCCTCCAACACTCTTTCTTCTTTCTCTTTCTTTTTTCCTTTTTGACCTCCTCTCCCCTCCTCACAAGCTTCGTCTCCTTCCTCCCAGCTCTGGCTCATTAGTGGTGGATGCTGGCCCTTTTTATAGCCCACCCGGAAGTGCTCCAGGTGCTTGATCACCTGTGGCTAATTGCACTTCTGGGCGGGGCGGTAGAGGTGTCCATGTGGGCTCCGGGATCCATACAGCACCCCCTGGCGGCCATCCCAGATCCCCACAGGGTTGTGGAGAACTCCATCTCCCATGAAACACTGCGGGAAACTGAGGCACCATCATCAGCCAGGGAGGCTGCCACCAAGCGTCCCGGGGGAGGTAGTGAGATGTCCATGGCTGCTCCCCTGGAACATATGTAGAAGGGGTGTCTCAGCCGGGCATGGGACCCGGCCGCCCACCATAATATGTAGAAGGGGCATCCCAGCCGAGCACGGGAGCCAGCCGCCCGCCACAGAACTTAACTGCAAAAAAGCAACGTTTATATAATGTATGTTAGAGGATAAAGTAATTCATAATATTGTTTTTGACAAGGCATTAATACAGTTTAATTTTTTATTTAGTTTTTATTATGTTTTATATATTCTACTTTTACTTTTCTATGTTTTATTATTAATTGGTATTTAAAACAGGCAGTTGAAGTGAAATACTCAAGTAACTGATTTTCTATCTATAATAACTAAGGACTAAACTCTTCATCCTGCACCCCGCATACTCTTCTATATATCTTTACATTCAATCACTTTCTCTAACAGAGTGGCACCCCCAAACCCTTCGAGCAGCTCAGCTGCCAACCCCAGTTGGGTTGGCAAGTGAAGTAAGCAGAGGCAGAGCCCCCTAGTTATTATTATTTTAACAATAAAAGAAACTCAATAAAATTAAAATGTTCTCTGGATAGATAGATAGATAGATAGATAGATAGATAGATAGATAGATAGATAGATAGATAGATAGATAGATAGATAGATAGATAGATAGATAGATAGATAGATAGATAGATAGATAGATAGATAGATAGATAGATAGATAGATAGATAGATAATACATTATTAAGAATTAGGAGGAGTAATTCACATGCTCTAACAACCTATAAAGTATGGTTTACATAAAGGCAATGTAAACAGTAAAAACAAAAACGCAAGGGAGTACAACAGTTCAAGACCCAGAACTTGATGCACTATATACACATTGCACATTAAATGCATAGTGTCCCTTAAGAAATATTGGCTGCATGGAATTGTATCCACGGTTAATACAGGATATGATGAAGATGAACACAATGAGTCATTTTTAGGACTGATAGCTGTAGGTTAGCAGTACCTCTTAGCACACTGTGGTGGAATAAGTCCATAGCTCTAGTACAATGCAATGCAGAGAGCATGACAGCAGCATCTGTCATGCCATTGTCCTCTTTCCTCCCATTACTTCCATACTCATCATTTCTAATTACAAACTACAACAAAGCTAATGACAGCAGAGCCAATTCATGCAACAAAAAGATTGACTTTGATTATCATGGCAGTCAGTATAATTACATCTCATCTTCACATTTACCAGTTCTGCCATGACTCTCTCGGGGTGGACCTCTAACTTGGTCCTGAAATTGAAAATGAGATTCTGCAGGAGAAATCTTTTCTTGGGCACAATGAAAAAGAACAAGTGTAAAAGGGAAAGGTTATCACTGGTTTTCTTACACGTAAAAAAATGCAAAAAGAAAAACAAACTAAGAATATGTGAAAAATATAATCTTTTTTAAAATATCCAAGCAACTAAAAATATGATTATTGAATAGCAATGTACAGTATACAAGGTTACCTGAATTCTTACTCACATATATCATGTAGTGGAAACACTATCGCCAATATTTTTCCAGAATTTCTTATAAATGCTTGATTGGGTTCTTCCTGGAAAGGCTACAGGGTATTGATTACTGCAAAAGCTCTATGGACAGAAAAATGCAAACCTTTGGAGTTACTCTTCATGACATTCAGAATCATTAACTAGGAATTATCATTAACACTTCATTAAGAGCAATAAGTTAAATAAAACAATGCACCATACAGCAGTACAGTTTTATCAGGAGGAGGATGACTGTAAACCCCCCTGCTTGTGGAAAAAAGAGCAATTAAACAATCTTTAAAAATAGATTTATTTTTCAAAATAGGAAAATATAACAAGAGCAGAAAAATGGCAAAAAGGAGTTGCCAAAAAGACAGTATAAAGTCCCAAAACACAGTCCAAGACCTGAGCATATACTATGTCAAACACAAGTGAATCCAACAATACTTACAAATGGCTTCAAAAAAACTTCAATACCTGACTGCTAAAAATAAATAACCAGAAGGAGGACCCAGCAGTCATGCCATCAGGGTGGCCCCGCCTCCTGGGGCTCCACCCACAAAACAGTGAATGGTCGCACAGAAGATAACAGAACACAACAGAAGACAAGTAACAAATAATAAATGAAACTAACAGAAATAACATAAAACATAAAAAATAATTCAAAATAACTCAAAATGAACAAAAACAATACTTTAAATCACAAAATACATATAAATTCAAACTAATAAATAACACATGTCACATTTCTCCACTGCTCAGTACTCTGCAGCCTGTCCTTTTTTCTATAGTTAGGCCATGTAATCATTTGCATATTAACTGTGTGGAAATATGAGAAATATTTACAATATAAGATATAATCATACATTGTTATACTAGAAACTGAAGGCATGCCAGACTGACAAAAATAAAAATAATGTTTCCGCTTACAAAATATATTAAGGCCAAGCTATCACATGAAAATGAGCAAATATTATTATTACAGCATATCATTTATACTTCAGTTAGAACAGTAAAAGAAAATATTAACATTTAAAATTGAACAAGAATCTAACTGAAATATAGTGAAAGTAAAACCCAGAAATGCAATTTCTTAAATAGTAAAGCATTGATTAAATAAAATAGCTGACAAGTTTGAAAAAAAAAAAACAGTACTATAATTCACGTCATAGGCCTGTTGCCAGCTTTGTTAAGTGCATGGGGTTTCATTTCACTGTCAACTGACATGTTTTTGGCAGAAACACAGGTAGCGGGTTAGCTTTCTCCAACCCCAGGAGGGACCAAGACGAAGTCACAATATTCCCTTCTGTGCTAAATGTTCATTCTCATGATGTACTTAAGGCACATGCATAAAAGTGTTTTCTGACAAGTTTTCCATTGGGGGAAATGGCCTCTTTTTTCACTAGAGAAAAGAATTATCTTAACTTCACTCACACTCTTCCTCAGCCTGGATGTCATTTCATTTGGGAGAAGTCTATAGAGAAGCCAGGTCCCAATCAGGATGCCACTTTCCGAGTCAAATGTTTATCATGCAATCAGGAATGCTACCTTTCACAATAATATGGGGGCTTCATGTAGCTCCAGTTTTCATCCGTAATCCAATCTTACCTGCTTCAATTTTTTACAATATCTGAACAGCCAAAGTGTGATGTTAACATTAACAGTTCAAGCTGTCTCTGTCTATTAAACTAAGATCACTTGTGTCTTAACTATCAGTTAAATCGCATAAGTAGTTACAAAATTTCTACACAGGGTTCCAGCTAAGTTTACATTGTAGAAGAAGAATGTTCACCTCAGCACCATGTATTTTGTGTGTTTAGTAAATTAGAATTTTTATAATAACTATTTTGTAACTCGCCAGTGAGAGACGCTTTGGCTTATGAACTAACAAAAATATGTTATTCCAGGGTTCAGGAGAAATAGTGTCCACATGAATAAAATCTAAGCTGTTTCTTGTTTTTTTTCCCTTCTCAGAGTGAATGTTTCAGGGACAAGGTCACAAGGCTGCAGAAAGTACATGTAGTTTATGCAAAGGCGTCTCTCCTGTGCTTAGCTTTGAGAACACAGATAATGCTTAGCTCAACAGACATATTGTTTAACTTTACTGTTTTGATAAGGATGTTCTTTCTGTCTTATTAATCATGAAATGCTGAATTATAAAAACCCCTCCTAATTTTTTCTTGGGGTTCAAAATTGAGCTTTGCGGCAATAAGTTATGCTCTTTTGAATCTCTACTTACTGTGACTCCGAATGAATAAAAAAGAGAATTGAGAAATATTATCTGCCTGTTGTCAGTGTGCCGTTTTCGTCCACAACATCCAAATTTCTAAGGCTTCTTTTGAAAAAAAATCATTAAAAGCTTAGCTTTCCAGCACCTTTAGCTTAGTTATACAGCTTATTCTTACTCTTGACAATCCACTCAAGTGTACTAAAAATTGCAAAGATAAATAAAATTTGGCTAGTGGGCTCTCAAAGTATGGAAAGGCATGTCTACCAATACAAGAGACGTCCCATCTCTTTTGATGCTTACATCAAGGCTGAAGCTTCATTACTTTAGCATACATACTCCTATTAGAACTGCTAGGGACACTTTTCATAATGACCAGAAATAAATTTGTTATGATTGACTGTTCCTAAATGTTTCCCAACTCCGTATTAGACATGTACTTTATTTCTCCAATCCTCCAAGACTATCCTGCACCACCATACTTTGCTAAATAGAGACAATGGACAGGTACTAGAGGCTTACATTTAAGGATTCTGAGCACTTCTTTGCCCATTTGGATCTTATCAATGGACACATTAGAGATATATTACAACATTGAAAACAAATACATATGAGCTCTGCAGTTCTTCCCTAAAGCAAACACCTGTGACTATATCCAAATTTATGATAAGACAACGATGATACACCTTGTAAGGCCATGTAGTAGACTAGTCAAATGTTTTAATTTTATATGGCAGCATTCTTTAACAATCACCATCCAAAGTGCCTTACAAGCAGCAACACGTAACATTTGTTTCTACAGTGCCTTCAGGAAGTATTCAGACCCTTTCACTTTTTACATATTTTGCTATGTTGCAGCCTTATGCCAAAATCATTTACTGTAAATTTATTTTTTCCCTTAATAAACAACACTAACTATCCCAAAGAGACAAAGCAAAAATGGAATTTTAGAAAGTATTACCAATTTATTAAAAAAAATTAAATCCCTGTATTAATCCCAATGACACAAGTATTAACACCCTTTACTGAGTATTTTGTTAGAGCAGCTTTGGCAGTGATTATGGCCTGGAGTCATCTTCAGTATGACGTGCCAAGCTTTATACACCTGGATTTGAGAACTTTCTGCCATTCTTCACTGCAGATTCTCTCAAGCTTGAAGACTATCAGTTGTCAGATGATTTCAGGTCTCTCCAGAGATATTTGCTTAGGTTCAAGTCTAAGCTTTCTTTGGGACACTCAAGGGTATTCATATACTGTAGTTCTCTTTATGCCAATCCTGTGTTGTCTTTCCTTTGTGCTTAGGGTGATCGTCCTAGTGGAAGGTGAACCTTGGGCCCAGTCTGAGGTCCAGAGCACTTTGAAGCAGATTTTCATTACGGATATCTTGGTAATTTGCATCATTTTGGTTTCCTTTACTCCTAGCTAGTCTCCCTCTCCTTGTTGTTGAAAAACAACCGCACAGCATTTTGCTGCCAACATCATGCTTCACCAGTGGAATGGTACTGCACAGGGGATGAGTGATGCCTGATTGTCTTCAGATGTGATGCTTAGAAATGAGGCCAAACAGTTAAATCTTGATTTAATCATATCAGAGAATCATGTTTCTCATAGTCTTACAGTTCTTTAGATGCCTTCTTCCAAACACCAAGCAGGCTTTCATGTGTCATCTGGCCACTCTGCCATAAAGCCCAGATTACTGGAGTGCGGCCGGGGTGGCTGTTCTACTGGGAGTTTATCGTGACTCCACATAGCTTCTATGGAGATCTGCCAGAGTGACCAGTGGGTCACCTCTCTTACCATGGCCCTTCTTCTCCGATGCTCAGTTTGGTCGAACAGTCAGCTCTAGGAAGAGTTGTAGTTGTTCCAAATTTCTTCCTTTTAAAAACTATGAAGACCACTCTACTCTAGGGAACCTTCAATGCTACAAAACATTTTTGTAGTCTTTACCAGATGCCTTGACACAATCTTGTTTCTAAGCTCTTCAAGCAATTCCTTCATCTCGTGGCTTGGTTTTTGTTCCGATACACATTGTCAGCTGTGGGACCTTCTATTAACAGGGTGTTTTTTTCCTGGTCATGTCTAATCAACTGAATTGATGACAGATAGATTCCAAATAAGGTGTAGAAACATCTCAACATGGGATGCACCTGAGCAAAATTTCAAGTATTATAGCAAATGGTCAATGGGATATTTCACTCTTTTATATTTAATTAAATTTATACAAATTGCTTAAATCCCATTTCATTTTCACTTTGTCCATTTGATGTATTCAGTGTTATTTGATGAGGGGAAGCTGAATTTAAATGATTTTAGCATACATCTACAACATAACAAAATGTGTAAAAAGTAAATTGCCTGAATTCTTTCTGAGGACACTCTATATGTTTGTTTTATAACTGGAGCACAGATAGGCCAAGTAGTTCTCAGTATCTCAGAATCACACATTTAGGAATTACAGGTGGACTGTACTGGCTTCAAGCACATCTCTCCAGTTTTGATGTCACTACACTGGTTACACTGGTTTAAAATACTGCTTATGATTGCAAAGCCTTAAATAATCTCGCTCCATCTTATATCTCGGAATGTCTTTCACCTTACACTCCAAATTGTAACCTAAGATCTTCAAATTAAGTGTCTGCTTATAATTCTAAGAGCTAAACTTAAAAGAAGGGGCGAGGCAGCCTTCTGCTGTTATGCACCTAAAATCTGGAATAGTTTACCGATAGAAATTCACCAGGCTAATACGGTGGAGCACTTTAAAAAAACTGCTAAAACCCCATTAATTTAACATGGCTTTCTCATAGCTCCATTTTAGTGTAACCCCGATATTCTGTATGTGCATTGAATTTTTTTTTTCATGACTCCGAAATCCATACTAACCCCTACTTTCTCTGCTGTTCTTTTTCCGATCAAAGCACAGTGCTGTCCTCTTCATTAATGGATTGAAGGCCAGATGTCCACATGATCATCATCATCTAACTCTTCCACGTGAAGCCTGAAAACCATGAGGACTGATTGGGATCATTTATGTTAGGTAGAATGCCTAGAGGGGGCTGGGTGGTCTTGTGGCCTGGAACCCCTGCAGATTTTGTTTTCTTCTCCAGTCTGGAGTTTTTTTTGTTTTTTCTGTTCTCCCTTACTTTATTCTTTGTTAATTAGTATTGCCTAATTTTATTTTTATATTTTTTCTTTTTTCATCTTATAAAGCACATTGGGCTACATCATTTGCAGGAAAATATGCTATATAAATAAATGTTGTTGTAACCAGCTTCTTACCTTAAGCTCTGTGTTGATGTTAAATGGCATCCTTTTTTAATCAATTGGCCACCTTTAGATTTTTATATCTCGCCTAAGTAATTACTATTCTAATGATGTTTACTGCTACAATGACTTTTAGTACACTGGAGTTATTTTCCTTTGCCACGCATGTGTGTTGGAGGATTTCCTAACAGGTTCAGTTGAAAGAATGCAATAACTTCTCTCCCCACAGCACCGAGAAACCACCCAGTGAGGGCACCTAACTCCACCCCTTCCGGGTTCCCCAAACATAAGAACCCCAGCTTCATGGAAGGAGGCATCATTTTGGAAAGAGTAATCCAATACATGGAGGTCCCAAGCAAACTGGTCCTAATCCATAGCTAGAAGTCAAGCCTTATTTTGTTATTGGAAGCCCGAGGACAAGGACAATAATGCATGAGAAGCATTTTCTTTTGTTTTGAACTTTGTTTTTTTTAAAATGGAAGAGGCAGTTGGCACCCCAATTTTTCTTTAGCGAGCCTGTCAATTTTACACTCGGCTTAATTTTAATTTGCTTGCATGTCAAGAATTTCAAGTTGTGCATTATTATTTTTATTAACCAGAAAGCAATTAACCATGAGTCATAAATAACAGGAAACATTTGCCATTTTCACTTGCATGTGTGCTCATTAATTTGTAACTATCAATATTTGAAAAAAATATGATGGAAAAATGCTAAAGGATTGAGAGGTTCTAATCCTCCTTAGATCAGTTTGATTATTTTCCTTGAACATAATATCTAATTCATAAATGTATTTATGTCATTAAAAGTTGGTATCTCACTAAGAATTTGTTTGGAAAAAAAACCCTTTAGCAAATGTGACTCATCATGATCAGATTTTCCACACTCACCCTTTAACCAGTCACACCAGAACACATTCAGAAGAACCAAATTGCATTTAACCCTCGTAGACTTAATAGCCAAAGCTATAGTGACAAGTCTATATATTACAGACAATAACAGACGGTACTGTATCACACACAGTTATGAATTATGATTAAAATAACATACAGTAACTCCTGTCACAAGAAACCATTCAGCCATGGACATGATGCCAGTCCATCACAGAAGCTGGAATCAGTTGCACTAAAATAAGGAGCGTTCATCCTCATTTTAAAGGTTGGGACTATGTAGGATTAACTCCAAATTCACTAGCACTGCCACTTTCTTTATACAAAAATGTGGACTGGCTACTGAGTGAGGAGCTGGTCTACTTCAGTCTTTGTGTATTATGTACTGAACCGGTTCAGACTTCAGTGGTACAAAGTGATTATGAAAACTCCTTGGTAGTGTTCACATTTTACAATAGAACTGAATTACAGTTGACACTGATCAACACAAAAACACCCTTTAAATTCAAAGTGAAAACAGATCTCTATAAAGTGGTCTAAATAAATTACAAATTTAAAACACAAAATAACTTACCATGGAAGCATTCACCCTCTTCAGATCAGTTTTAGTAGATGCACCTTTGGCAGCCATGACAGCCTTGAGTCAGTGTGCCCAGGTCTCAATCAGCTTTTCACA